>NW_027069920.1:202920-348192 GCF_002906115.3 Quercus suber | reverse complement strand
CACAACCCTAAAACGCAAACGCCATATTTCCCAATCGGAAGTTTAGACTTTGACTTCCATATGAAAAAAGAAAATCCAAAATAAGCAAAAAAAAAAAAAAAACTTTGTTTGTCTTCTGCAACAGTGAAAACTAAAAAACTTTGTTCATACTCTGCAACAACAGGCGATTCAGAAGCGATTTAGAAGATAATTCAGAAGGTAGGCATGTTTTGTTTTTCCCATTTTTTTGTTTTCTATTCAATTACCGTTTCTAGGGTTTTGAAAATTACTGTAGAGTGTAGATTTAAGCTATAAATTGTAATGATTCACAATTTTAAAACATCGTTTGATAGTCAGTATAGAAACTAACCGCTTAAAAAAAAAAATCAAACATTAAAACATCCAAACAAAACATGGAGAGAGAACGATAGAGAGAAATTCTATTAGGCATAGAAAATGGAGGAGAAAAAAATTTGAGAAGACAATCATGCTTTTGCCTTTGTCGAACCTTGTACCCTCTACTAGTATAGTTTTTGTTTTTTGGTTCTTTAAATTTTGGGTCAAATATGATTTAGGTCTAGGTATTTTGGTTAGATTGGATTGAAGGATTAAGAGTAAGTAAGCATATAATACACTCTACAAATGTAATGATCCATATGCACTTAAAAAAAATTGTATACAATCTTGAGATTGTATTGGTCAACGAACGTTGACCAATTCAAGCTCAAGGTTCGTTGACCAATTCAAGCTCAAGAGAACTTTTGCTACCTAATCAAGAAGAATTGTTTCTCCAACTGAGATTTATAAATTACATAGTAACAAAGTCATATACAACATTGAGCAAAAAAAATAAGAAACAAATTTGAATACAACAAGTCATAGTGACAAATTGGAAATCAAGGCAAATTTACGAAACTAGTTAGCTAAATATATTCTTATCATGCTTTATAATTTACATATTCTTGTTTCTAGCATGTTATTCACATCCTAAAAATGTTACTAGCATGTGTTGATCCCCACTTTGGCAAGGAGGCCCAATAATAAGAAAAAGCCTAACAATATGGGAGTGAATAAAAAACAAGAATTAGTAAATTGAGAAGAAAACCATTATACTCGAATGGTAGGAATAATAGACCATAGGCCTAAAAAATAGCAAAAAGGTCTCGAAGAAAGCAAGTGGGCCCAAAGGAACCTGAAAAAGAAGTGGTAAACCCATAAGCATTATGAGAAATGGAAAGCAAGCAAGAATGAGTTGAAGGAGCCCAAAGGAAGGAATTAAGTAACTAGGGGTTGGCGGAAAAGCCCATAAACCCCGAAAATAAAGGATATGGTAATTTAAGCCAAGGAAGCCCAAAAGACTTAGCAAAAGCTCATGGGAATGAATGATTGGAATGGATCGGGATGCCACAGAAAATGAAACAGGCCGAGGATTCCCAAAAAAATAAAATGGGCCAAGGAAGCCTGAAAGTGAACAAATGGGCCGAGGAAGCCAAACAACATGAGCACAAGCCCAATGATAATGCTGGGCTATTGGAATTGAGCAAAAGAAAAGCATACAACATGCTTAAAAGAGGCCCAGCAAGCACAAGTCAAATAATAGCATGGTAGGAACAACGGGATGGCATGGCAGGAGTGTCAACTAACCCATAAAGAGGGGAAGGAATGGATCGAAGAAGGAAAGGCCCACGACCGAGCAAGACCTAGGCCAGGAAAGAAGTAAGACATAAAGAATGAAAGTTTAGAGACTCATCCACGCTATAAGAGGTCAAGAATGAGTAGCAAAATGTGCAGACAAGCCTTCAGGTCATGGCAAATGCATGAACAATAGACAAGCCATGGACACACATGGAAGTGGAGCATGCACAAGGCTCAGGCACCACCAACTTGTACTCAGCCAATATAGAGTGGTGGATCATGGGTTAGAGGTAAGATAGGGTATAGTTTGGTGGTGGGGAGAAGGGGAAAGCCTATTTTGGAGTTCCCGCTTAAGCTCTTTTGGGAGAAATGTCTTACTGGGATGACATACCACCCAAAAGAGGGAAAGATGAGTTGGAATCACTAAGTGCGTGCCATGGGGATAGTGAGAGAGAATGCCCACCCTTATCCGAATGAGAATACCATAGTGAGCGAGAAAACAAAATAAAGCTCTTTTGTTTGGATATGAGATGTGGCACGGCCAGCACATGTAAGCGGTAATAGCTGGGCAGCGGACAGACCAGTGGGTGGTTTGGAAAGGATACCCATATCAGGACAAAAGCGGTTAAGGGGTAAAATAGTAAAAACTAATCACAACAGGCAGTGTAAAAGGGGACTCAGTTGTGCACAATGTGGGGCAACAGAACAAGGGAGAATAGAGGAGAAAAAGAAGTAAGAAAGGGAGTGAAAGATAGGAGGGGAAAAAAAAAAACTTAGAAAGGAAAAGGAATTAGAAAGAAAAACAGAGAGTAAGCAAGAGCGTGATAGTGGGCATACACCAATAGGTCATTCCCTTCTCTCTCTCTAAAAGCCTACTCTTTAGTGAGGATTAAGGAATTTGAGGATAAGCCATTTTGGCCCATTCTCTCAAAGTGGGTAATTTCCGCGGCAAGATTTCCCTGTGAGATTGCTCACATTGAAGAGTGGTTCCCTTCTTGGGCTTGACACCGTAGAGAAATTAAGCACGTCAGACTGACCATTATTCTTATGTTATTGATCAAGCATTAGTGTTATTTCCTTTTCTTTATTGTTATTAACTCATTTATGTTGCATTTATAATGATGCGTTACTTCTTCCTTTACTAAGATCATGATCTAGCTTTTCCATTTTTTGGCTGATAGTAAGCATATTCTTCTTATTATTGTCATATTACACTTGCTTGCCATAAATTTTTTGTAATAGTTTCCTTCACCATGGGCAAGTGTCCAAGGTCCTAGCAAAGGGGCTCTAGCTTGTGCATAAGCTGGCTTAGGGTGTGTTGTAGTTAAGCCAGTCCTGACTCTCCTACCTAGAACCATTGGGTCGTAACTTGGCAGGAGACAGGCCAGCTTGCAGTTGCAAAAAAGGCCTACCATAACATGTTATATAAGGTAAGGAATAAAATATATAGCATATAAAGTAAAGAACAAAAAAAAAAAAAAAAATCTAGGTTTCTTAGAGAGACTACGTATGCATGACTAAAGTTATGTATGCAAGGATGAACATGCATGCACATCCTGAGGCAGAAACCCTATACTTCTACAAATTTTAACCTAACCTAAATAGCCTTAGGCTAACTATAGTCGAAAGGGGCATTGCATTTTGCAATGTAAGTCCAAGGACTCGTCCATGTTTAGCTCAACAACCCTACTTGGCAATTTCCAATCAAATGAATGCATTAATGTGTGAAGAATGTACTCAACTAGCACGATTCCTTTCCTAGTCCTATAAAAAAAATGGAATTAATTAAAAATCATTTCCTCTTGGATCAATTTTTGCATTTTCCTACTCTAAAAATTTTCAAATGTGAAGTCCAATGGGTTTTCCCACACATTAGAGCATCCTAATCAAAGATTTCAAAAATTTAGCATTTACCATCTCAAAACCTACTTTATCAATTTTAACACTCATTTTACAATACACCCAACATCAAAGATTTTAGGGAAAATTGCACTTTACTCACTTGTGGTTTGGCCCGTTTTAAAGGTGCTTACCGTGGTTTAAAAGTTATCACTTAACCCACCTGAGGTGACCTCTTTTAGACACCCATTACCCACCTCTGCCATTTTCGTTAAAAAATCCCCTTTACTATATAAGCCACAATAGAAACAGAATTATAAGCAACAATTGAAGAACGACTTCTCTCTCACCATCTTAGAAATCAAATCTTCAAACCTAAATCCCATATTGTGACCCGAATCTTGTTCAATTAACACAATAATTGGTTCCTTCTCGATGTATATACTACCAACAAAAAGGAACCTAGATAGAAAGGGAAAAAAGAAAAAGAAAAAAGAACCCATGTTTTTTTTGATTGGTAGAAAAAAAAAAAATATATATATATATATATATTAAGATTGGACAATCATCACTATCAAGTTGAATTGAAGAATGGTGGGAATCCATCTTATTGCAAATACGATTATCCAAGAGTGCGGAACTTGGAAAAAATTAAAAATTAAAATAATGAGAAATGAATTACAATATGAGGGAGAGAGAGAAACAATATTCCAGAGAGATTGCAGGGAAAAATAAATACATTGCAATAGTTCATTAGTTATAGTAGAACTAGTCTATGGCAATTTATCTTTGTTTTAATAATATCAAAGTCACCGTTTTGGTTATCTAATTAATCAGGAAATTGCAATATAATCATATATTCATATCTATATTTTTGTTAATACATCCCATAATTCTAAAACCATAAAATTATATATATATATATATTCATATACTAGTTTCCCATAAAATATATATCAAATTAATCTTATACACTCTAAGAAAGTACATTAAGAAAAAGAAATTTTGTCAAAGAGTTAAAGTCTAGCTTGAAAATAAGATTTATGATAGAAATCTATAGAAAATATATAAGTAAAGTAAAACTAATTCAAGAATCTGTCATTTGACATTTTGGGGATTTTAGTGCTTGCCATGAGGCAAGTTCGTCAAATTGCTTTAAACTGTGTGAATTTATAATTTCACATTGCAAGTCATATTTTGTACACCTTATATGGTTTGTTTTACCTATTCATCACTTTCTCTCCCATTTTGGACTTTTTTTTTTTGTTTTTTGTTTTGTTTAATTTAAACACTTTTTTTAGTAACATCAGACTAGCTAATAAAGCATCAACTTGCAAGTTATTTTTTACTCTTTGATATAATTATTTTAAAAAACAGAAACATAAACATAAACATATGTATTTTAAACTTAATTCTAAACAGAAACATAAATATGTATTTTACCCATAAGAAATAAATTAAATATTCTTTTATGTGCATTCTTGACGTGTTCCCTTTTGAATTACTTTACATACATAAAGTAGAAAATATAGAACATTGTTATGTTGGAACCAAATGAGATACCATAGGCTGTACAAAAATGAGAGAATTTTTGGAGTAAGTTTGAAGATTTGAAATGGATGATGGAGATTTTCGTTGAAAAGGGTAAAAAATCTTGAAATAGGACAACACATGAGATATAAACATGGTCATTTTTTTAATGTGGAAACATTTGTTACTTTTATGTTTTAGGCTATAACCAAGAAAAACACATTGAAAACTCACAAAAATTTGGACGAACAAGCATATATAACTGAAAACTCACAAAAATGAATAATTAGGAAAAGTGTGAAAGAGTAGTTCAAAAGAATATGTATTTTGAAGTGTGGGAATGAGAATGAAATTTATTAAATAACAAGCAATTTTGAAAAGCATCATTCCAAAATAAAGAGGAATAATGGCGTGGGTAAGTAAAGCAAAACTTGTTTATACTGAATGGTGATATTTATGCTAAACAACACTATTTTGTTGGACAGTGTGTAGACATGAGATATGATTAGAAATACCACTTTATGTTAAATTGAATTAATGCTCAACATATTTTTGAAATTGAATAAAAATGAAAAGAAAATCATTTTTGCAAGTCATGTGAAAGACTCAAGTTTATCTATTGCAAGCATCCAAAAAATGAAATGATAATATTTATAGAAATTTTGAGAACAGATAGGAAATGGTCCCTATACATATGTGTAAATCAACTTTAGCAGAAATATTATTTTAGTAGATGACAAGGAAAAAGGAAATTGTTTATTATGGTACATGACCAAATTTTGAAACCACTTGAGAAATAATTCTAAAAAACTGGATGACTCCCAATTGAGAGTGTGATAGAGTGATAGTGGTGTGTTCGCCAAAGTGCGACAAGGAGGATGATGATGGTTCAAAGTAAGAGGGAAGATGTACAGTCCATATGTTTCATAGATGTATAAGTATCCTTGTGTAATTATGTATATGATGAACTAAAATTAAATTATTGATAATGCGACAAACGTGTTAAACATTGTGTAAGAGAAAGGAGGATGTAAAGGTAAAGAGATGGGTTGACCCAATATGTGTCACAGATAAACCAAAACTGTTACCAATTTGGATTTGATATAAGACCGGATGTTCTTTACGTGTGTGTTTAAATTTGCTATGTTAGGTGGTGAGTGGTGCTACGGTTGGTGGGAGATGTGTGTGGGGAAGATGAATTGGTGGTGGTGGTGGTGGTGGAGGCAAATAAAAAAAATAGGGCAATTATTAGATATGATACCATGAGCGAAACGAAAAATATTGAAAAAAAAAAATATATTTGAGATATTGTTATATATGCCTTGCCAGAATCAAGCTCAAGTCGTTGAGGCTTCTGAATTTATATTCGCAATAGTTTTGACATAAAATAGCAATATATAAACATGATACAGATCAACTAGATAAATGAAAGTGATTTCTCTCCTGAAAATTTTATTGAGGAAGATAGATATACTATTGCTTTCACTAGTATATTGGAATTTAAAGCATACTTACAACTCGAACAATGGTAGTGATAACCCAAGACTCTAGGCTAATCACTTTATAACTTAGATATTGAAAGAGTCATTGCCCAAAATAGAAAAATACAAAATCTAATATAACTTCATCTTTCCCATTTGATAATTACCTACTTTGGTTTATCCACTAGTAGCCTTGCACTGGCATCATGCTCATAGATTTTACCTTTTTAAGGTACAATTTTCCAGTCATGCTACAAACTCTATGATAAAATGTTGGAATTTTTACTTGAGAAAGAATTACATGATAGTTTTTTTTATAATTTTGTTCTACGAGTTTTCATATTTTGAAACAATTACATGATAGTTTTTTTTTTTTTTTTTTTTTTTTTTTTTTTTTTTTTTTTTTTTTTTTCAGTTGTCATGGTCTATTATCAATGTGGCTAGGTGTGACTATTTATTTTGTTAATTTTTATAACATTTTTATTTTTATGCAATTTTCATTATCTATTTGTCATTATTTTAATAGAAATATTTTAAAACAATGACAAAATGCAACCCACACTATATTATTTATTATCTCACACAATCACACTCATCTATACATAAATATTACATTAAGTGTTTACTTAATCAATCAAATGCTTTAACACCCCCAACTTTACTATTTATTTCAAATCACTAACAAAAATATTATACTAGATATCTAATTATTGTTTGGTTTTGGGCAAGATGTGATCAGGGTGTGCAAAAATAATTTTAAGGATAAAATAAACTAAGAAAAAAATACTATATATATATATGTATGTATATATTGAATTCAAAGGTTCATTTTAACCCCTAAACAACAAGTGCCACCACCCCTAGTTGCAAAAGGAAAGGAAAAGAGAGAGAGAGAAGAAATAAAACAATTAGAGGATCAAGCATGGCAGCACAAGAGAATGGGTGAATTAATTAATTGTAGTTTGCATATGCTTCTATTTTTATATAACTTATAATTAATTTCAATTTATTTACGATTGTAATTTTTTTTTTTTTATCAATTTTGTTGTGACCCTGTAGGCTTATTCTTTAAAAAGAAAAGAGAAAAGAAATTTAAACTTACATGTGTGAAGAGCCCAGTCCAAATTTGTTATTCATAAATTTTATATGCTTTGTTTGAGCATGGAACTTATGCTTTGGATCAAAATTTTCAAATTTTTTGTGAGTGAAAAACTCTTTGAATTTACACAATCAGAGTGAAATATAATCAAATCTACATACGCTCAAATATTAAAAAATAAAAATAAAATAAGGTGCATACACTGTTTACTGCATCCAATTTATATATATATATATATATTATATATATAAAATAAATATAAATAATTTGGGTTGGGGCAGATCCAAGTTTGGTTATCCATGGGTAAAAAATCCAACAGGAATCAAGGACCGGCATTTATTGGGTTTTGGAGTTGGATATCCACACAGTCTATTAACACCTGAAAATTTATAAATTAAAAATAAATAAATAAATAAAGAAAAAGAAGGCATTACAAGATTAAAGTCAACCTGCCACTGAAGAATTCAATCTTACTCGAGATTTTGCCAGGTAGGCCAATTTTAATTTGTCTTTGGTCGTAACTCTTTTCCGAATCTACTTAGTAAGTATTTCTGAATCAGCTTAGGATACTTTTCCCACGTACACTGTTATTAGGTTAAGTTTGGTTTTAAAAGCGTGTGATATCTTTCTCAACCTTTAGAATACAATCTCTCAGACTTGACTCTCTCTACAAACCTGAACCTCCTGAGTCTCCCAGAAATTTTTTCCAAGGAATGGATTCTAAGAGAAAAAAGTTCACAGTTGATGATGATGATGTAGTAGTTGATCGTATATCTGAGTTGCCAGAAGATGTTTTGCAACACATTCTGTCCTTCCTTCCAACCAAACAAGTATTTCAATCTACTCTTTTGTCTACACGATGGAAACATGTGTGGACTACATTCCCCATTCTAAAATTCGATGAAACCTCCATGTTGCGGAGTTCAGAAAACAAGAATGATCCGGAAGTCAAGATAAAGAGAAGAAACTTTTACAAGTTCTTGAATAAATGTATACGATTACGAAGCCGCCAAAGTCAGAGACCACATATAAAGAATTTTACATTAATGGATAGCGTGCAGAATCACAAATCCAAGTCTCGTGTTGACCGCTGGATAGGGTTTGTGGTTGAGAGTAATGTTGAAGAGCTGATCCTTTTCTTTGGGGGGTCTCGTATACGTTATCCCTTGCCTCATAGTGTTTTGGTTGCAAAATCTTTAACTGTGTTGACACTACATTCTTGTAAGTTGGATTCAATTCGTAGCGATATAAACTTACCATCTTTGAAAAGACTGTCTTTATTAAGCGTTCATGCAGATAATCAAATTATTCAGAATCTGATTTTTGGGTGTCCTATGATAGAAGACATGGGAATTTCGTGCTGTCGGGGCATTAAGTGTTTAAAGATTTTTGGTCTCCCTAAAGTCATGAAAATTCTGGTACAAAACAATCACCTTGACAGGCTTGAATTGGAAGCACCAAATCTTCGTGATCTATGTATAATCGAGGGTCGGCTATCTGAGCTCAACTTGCTTCCTTTAAAAAAATCTAAAAATGTTACTTCTAAATACACCAAATGCAACGGGAAAGTGGTTTGATGATAATCTTTCTGGATTTCCACTCCTTGAGAACTTAGAGCTAGCAATTTGATATAAGCTGGAAAGAATAAAGCTTTCAAGTCATCATCATCTTAAATCATTGGTAATGAATTGCCAAAATCTGGTTGAAGTAATGATTTTTAAAGTGTTCTCAAAAAAAAAAAAGGTTGAAGTAATGATTGATTCTTCCAAATTATGTAGACTCTCATATTCTGGTAATACTGCAATATCTTTTTCGTTGAATGCTTCGGGTCCGTTAGATGCTGAGTACACAATGTGGACTTCCTATGGTCCTTGGGATGCTGAAAAGATTGAATTCCTCTCAAAAATGAGAAATTCAAAAGTATTCAAATTGAGTATTATTGCAATTCAGGTACTTCTGGTTTTATCTTTATTTCTTTCTTTGATTATCTCGTTCATTAATTTATTTCAGTTCACTTTTTATCTTGGATTTGCATTTTCGTATATAACATCTAATCAGATTTTTTTGTTTAATTTCTTTGTAAAGAATGTGATTGTACCAAAAGAATTGAGAGAAACCTTACCATCATCATTATATAATGTCAAACATTTAAAGCTATCAATACCTCTGCCATTTACAAGATGCAAAGTCAAGGAACTACTAGATGGCTTGCTTTGGATTTCTCCTCTTCCAGACATGTTAGTAATGGAATTATGCAGACAGCCAGATCCTGGTTTTGATAAAATAGCCTTTGAGCTAATACACTTATTTATTTCTTAGAATCCTCAAACTTGCTCATTATCTTTTCATTAGTGGCTAATGAGCGTGCTAAATGGTGCTTTTGTTTTTCAAACAAACTTATTATCTTACAAATTATTGTTGTTACATTTTATTTTTTCGTGTGGTGCTACTTGAGGTTGCTTTTAATGTGGTTGATATTTTCGTTGTTACTTGTTAGTAATTTAGTAATAAGATTGGAAATTCCTTATCTTTTTACTTTTTAGTATCTGGTGCCCATTGTGTTTACTTCGGGCCCTCTTTATTTCATTTTTTTAAAGAAGCATCAATTACTTGAACATTTTGGTTTTTATTGGCTTTCCAATCTATTGTGTAAATCGAAATTATGCAACTATGTACTATGATCGGAGTAATAAATAACTATGTTCATAGTATTACATAGGAAGTTGATAAATTTGAATTATGTTTTAGCTGGACAAACAAATGACATTGGTAAGTATAATCTTTTAAACTATCTTCTTTTAATTTTAGATATATACATTAATTATTAGATATATATTTGAGTTTTTTATAATTTATTTATATTGGACTTCTCATATTTTGCTTATCTCTGGCTATCTATCTATATTTATAAATAAATGACTGCTGATGCGAATTTTCTTGCTCTTTCTTTATTTACACTTTTCAAAATGAAAGGAGTCTTATATAGATCATAAATTCTATAGCAATCCATGCTTTTAGTGATCTGCTTTCTGGGTAGCATAGAATGAGATGCTATTGCTGCCATGTCATGGACAATTGCAATAAGGAAGAGGTTCCTGTACTGAATTTTCCATGATCCTAAAGCCAATCAGGAAAGCTTGTTTATCACCAACTATGCTGGTGAAAACTGGAAGGGACTAACCAGTGGACTCCTAATATTTTAACTATTTTGGAGTCCACTAGATTGATGAGATCCTAATAGATTGATGAGATCCTCAACTGAATTTTTCACACATAGTTATAGGTTTATGTAGAAGGAAAGAATTGCTTAATCTAATAGAAATTTAATTTACAAAAAACTTTGGTGCTAGGATACTTGTCCATTTCAATTCTTAAAAGGAGGGAGGACTTACCAATGGAGTCGTCATAATCTTCTTGTTGTTCCATAGGAGTAAATCCCCTCTCTTCAGCAGCTTGGGGATGTCCTTAGAGAATTTTTCCATTGAAAAATATCACATTGGAGGATTTTCCAGAAAGCAAGAAAGATGGATCTTGATAGCAAAAACTAGAAATCTAAGTGCACCGTGAATGGAAAGTAATAATAGTTTTATGTTTCATATTGTAGAAAGTATGAAGTTCTTGGTGTTTTTTTTTTTTTTGGTCCACCAATTGTCATCTTCAGTGGAGAAAACATGTTAATATGAGTAATTTAATTAACTTTATGCGTCTGGTTCTTTGTTTAGTCAAAGGATCGACTATATCAATTAGTTTTCTGCATTTTATAATTGCAAAGAAAAAAAAATCTAATAATTTGGTTTACAAACTTTATGCTCGTTTATATCTGAAGCAAAATATGATTATAGGAATGAAAAATTCTTTTTTCTTTCTTTGGTCTTTGTTGAAAATTCTTACATTTTAATAATATCCAATTTACAGTTATTGTTATTTGATCATTGGTGGTTCCTTGTCAAGTGTGTACATTAAGTTGACTTGGTCTCTTACATTTTTCTTTCATTCCCTTAAGCACTTAGAACTGCCCGGAATATTGATAGGCCTAGGGGAAGGGACTAACCAGCGGACCCCTATTATTTTTACCATTTTGGGGCAATGCACTTTCTCAGGTTTATTTAGTTTATAGTTATATAACTGGTAGAGTAATGCATTTCCTCAATAGGTCATTATCCTCAATTGTGCCTTTCATCCACAGTTAAAGGTTTGTATAGAAGGAAAGAATTGCTTAATTCAATAGAAATTTAATTTCCAAACAAACTTTTGTACTAGAAATCTTTTTTATGTCCATCTCAATTCGAAAGAGGGGAGGAGAGGGTTTACAAATGGAGTCCTCATAAGCATTTTTTTTCCCCTTGCTGAATCTCACATTGGAGGATTGTTCAGAAAGCAAGAAAGATGGATCTTGATAGCAAATACTAGAAATTTAATTTCACCGTTAAAGGAAACTAATAATAGTCTATGACCTTTTGTTTTATGTCTAGTAATTGTTATTCTTTGTGCAGAAAATTTGTCAACGTGATTTGTCTAATGGATTTTTGAATTTTTGTGGCTTGTTCTTTGTTTAGTCAAAGGATCGACCATATTAAATATGAAGTAATCTGTGTTTTATTATTGCAGAGAAAAATATGTAATTTAGATTACAAACTTTATGCTAGTTTATATCCGAAGCAAAATATGATTGTAAGAACAAAACTTCAATTATTACTCTTTCTTTAGTGGTTATACATGTCACATTCATCTGTAATTTTGTATCCACTATGATATTCTAAACTTTCCTCCTCTTTCTTTATTTCACTATTTTCAAAAGGAAAGAAGAAAATACTATCAAAATCTCATATGGATCATAATGCTTCTAGTAATTGATGCTTTAAATTCGAAGATTGTAGCTTTATCATCCTGATTACATTCTAATTAAAATTGAACAAGTTCGAAAAGTTAGATGAAAGCTTACCCCCTTCTTTCCACTTTTCAAGCTAGTTGTCATATCATGTTCCAATTCAAACCCTATATATCATAGTGATTTTTACATTCTAGGTCTCAAAGAATCAGATGCTATTGTTGGCATGACATGAGCAATAGCATTAAGAAAAGGTTCCTCCATTAAACTTCAACTACCTACCTTGATCATGAAATCTTCATGATCCTCAAGCCAAATAGGTTGACTTTGTGAAAGTTATTAAGGTTCTTCTATTTTTTTTTTTGGTCTGAAAAGCAATAGATAGTAATTCCCTTCTTTAGTAGTTGATGAGATCCTAAATTAAGTTTTTACCATGGTTGGATCATTGTTTAAGGTTTGTACAGTATGGAAGAATTGCTTATTCTAATAGGAAAATAATTTCCAAACAAACAGTGGTATTAGGAAAATTCTCCATCTGCACCTCTATTGTGAAGAGGGAGGGGACTTACCAATGTAGAGTTCATAATCTTCATGTTGCTGCATAGGAGTAAATCTCCCAATTCAGCAGCTGAGTAATGTTCTTGAGAGAGTTTTGCCTTTGCTAAATCTTCCATCAGTGGATTGTACAGAGAGCAAAAAGGATGGATCTCGACAGCAAATACTAGAAACATAATTGCATTGCTAGAGTCAAATCCTTTTAATGTTGATAATCATATTAAAAGAATAAGGGATGTGTTTTTTTGTTTGTTTCAATACTTGTTATTCTTTTGGAGAATTTTTCTCAATGGGATTAATTTTTTAACAAATTTTGTGTGCCCTGATTTTGTTTAATCAAAGGATCAACTATATCAAGTAAGAAGTACTTGGAATTTATTATCCCAAAAAAAAAAAAAAAAAAAAAAAATCTTCTTTATGATATATCTACTAGCTTCTATCTGAAGCAAAATATAATTGTAGGAATTTGACTTCAGTAATTTTATTTACTTTCTTGAATGGCTTTACAGTTCACATTTTATCTACTATTGTGTAACTGCTTCTGTAGTTTCTGAGAATTCTAGTATTTCAATGATATCTAATTTATAGCTTGTGTGGTTTGGTCATTTGTGGTCCATGCCAACCTAGCTCAAAAGACACCTTATTAACTTGTAAGAATAAGGTGATGTGATATTATTGGTTTAAGACCTACCACTCTACTAGGTGGGTGTAACATACCAAGCCACACACAGAGAACTTTTGTTGGGTCCATATATAGCCTCGACTGATGCTAAAAGTTATGATGGCGGTATTACAATACTAGAACATTAATGAAAATAAAATTTGCAAAACACAATGATTGCCAATACTGCAATAATTTGATTTTGATTTAACAACTTTTTCTCTTTTCGAACTTGAGTAGACTAATTCCTTGCTATTTAGACCCTTAATTTTTGTGTCTTGTTCTGTTATGAAATAATTGGGAGGCTAAGATGGTGTGTTTACAGGGATTTGCTGCTAACGGATTGCATCTGTTTCAGTTATCATATGAGAACATTGAGAAGCCTATTTATAAAGGCGAGAATCCAAGTTGTTGCAAATTTCTTCCATTTCCATGTTGGCGGCATTGCTTGAAGACTGTCAAGATTGATAGCCTTAAAGGATACGGAGATGAAGAGCTTCTATACAAGTATTTTTCAGAAAATGCAAAAACCTTCGAGGACTTCCAGTTCCATGTTGGTGGTATTGCTTGAAAGTTATCCAAATTTTGAACCTGAGATGATATGCACATACAAGGATCTTAGAGAGGCATCTTTCTGAGAACGTAGAAATCTTGAAAGGCCTCATAGATGTGACTCTTTAAATTGTAGAATCTTTCAGTTAATGAATTCTGCAAAAGTGAATGTTTTGTAAGTTTACTTTGAACATTTACCAACCAGCAATATTTTGTAGTTTCTTTTTTTTTCACTAGATAATTGTGGTTTGTCTTTGAATTTATTTTTAAGGGATGGATTGTTTCGTGTCTATCAGTAATGCTATTATGATAGAGTTAAATTATTTGATATTCTTGAAGTAACAGTCTACTGCTTTTGGCATTTGAGAATGAAGTATACCCTTCTACCAAACAAACATGAAAGAAAACATGAATTTTTTTTCTTTCCTCCTACTTATATCCTCCCTACATTTCCATTCTCACACTTTTCCTTCCTCCCTACTAAATAGAGCCTTAGAAATTTTCCTT
The DNA here is from genome assembly GCF_002906115.3 of Quercus suber. Classification (NCBI taxonomy): domain Eukaryota; kingdom Viridiplantae; phylum Streptophyta; class Magnoliopsida; order Fagales; family Fagaceae; genus Quercus; species Quercus suber. Next base: position 333,526 of record NW_027069920.1, on the reverse strand, counting down.
CCTCTGGTTTTTCATCTTAATCAATAATCTCTTCCCACACAAACAAATTCCTTATTTCCGAAGTCTTCTAAAGAAAGAGCACTCAAGTGTGCTCTACATTCTAGGCTTTTTTTTTTTTTTTCCCTTTTTTGTAGAATACACAATTTGAATGATCACTTGTATAACCCCAATTCAGCATATATACAGTCTGGATTGCCTAATTTTTTTTCATTAATTGCCAACACAAGAATAAATGTCTCAGGATAGCTTGAGAATTTTTCCACCATCCTATTGTTGGGAGCTTAGCTTTGATGTACTCTCATGTTTCCGCACTTGAATAGGTACAAGATTTGGAAGGAATCCATATTGCTCTATTATGAGTGTTTTTTGTGATATATTATTACCCAACGAATATATATATATATATATACACACACACACACGTGTTTGTGTGACTAGGAAATGCAACCAAGAGTTTTTGGGGTGTAAAGTTTGATAGGTCTTCTTTGTGATATCTAAGAAGACCGAAAGGTATGTTGGTGAATTGGATTCTATGCTAAGTTGGTGAAAATGTTAAATTTAGGTGTTGTAACTTAGTTACGGTTTGTGGGGACACTACAAAAAACGCGGTTTTAAGCCGTGTTTTTTAGCCGTGTTTTTGTAAAACGCAGCTACAGGTTGGAGTTTCAGCCGGGTTTTTGAAAAACGCGGCTCTAGGCTAGACTTTGAGCCGCGTTTATAAAAAACACGGCTCCAAGTTAGCCTTTGAGCCACGTTTACTAAACCCGACTATAGACCCCCCTGGAGCCGCGTTTTTTTAGGGTGAGGCTGCGTTTTTTGGGGTAGGACTTGAGTTGTGTTTTACAAAAACGCGGCTACATGACCTGTGTTTGGGGCTAATACATGATAATTTGGCTGATATGTGGGTCTAACTCATGATTGTTTTGTAGTACGATGACTATAGACATGTAGCAACTTGTTATGGTGTTCTAAACTTGTACTATAAGTAACTTGCTCTACTTTGGCACTGTTGCTGGTTCTGATCAATTGAGTTGGATTAGTCATGTGCTTAAACCAATCTTTTATTTATTTCTTGGTAAATTACCATGTTCTTAATCCAATTTTCCACTGATTTTGGCTTCTGAATGGAAGTATACCGTTTATTTCCACGCCTAGAGTGCTTAACCTGGCTTGAGTTTGTAAAAAGTAATGCTTCTCATTCCGCTAAATTAAAAGAAACTAGTAAGTTGTCCATGCAATGCACGGATAATTTTGTGATATTTTGTATAAAACAGTTTTGGATAATATTGTACATAACTACATATATTATAAAGAAAAAGTAAACTTAATTAGAATAAAAAAAAACATATATATATATATATGTAGAATAAAAAAAAAAAACTATATATATATATATATATTTTGAGATATTAAAAATTAGTTTAGTAGCTTCATTGCATATTTGTAGCCTTCTTAAGGTAATATTTAAAAAAAAAAAATCATGAAACCAAAAATAAATGCAAAAAAACAACAGGACCATGAAAATCAACTAATTTGTGTTGTGCTCACATATTTCATACTATGAAATAAAAGTATATCCAACTCTCTGTTTGTCTTCCACTCATCAATAGTGCGACATTAAAACATGGTATGGGCAAATATGTATGCATGTGTCTTACAGATGATTTAAAATTAAACCATGATAGAGTATGGTTTTACATTGTGCACCAAATATTCTCTCTACTTATATACCAAAAACAAAAACTAACTAACCAAATTACCTAAACCTAAATCATATTTAAGCCCCTAATTTATAAAGGAAAAAAAAATTTCCTATAGGGTTTTTGGTGTCTTGATGGTGGTGGGAGGCTAGTATAACAGATGTGGTAACCCTTCATATTCTTGTTTTTCTCTCTTTCAAATATTTTGTTCGTCTTAGGTCTTTTATTTTGGTAATATATAGTAAAATAGTGAATTTTATTTAATAATCCGCAACATTTGAATATAAAATATTAGCAAAAGAATTGAATATAAGATATTACTTAGAAAGAGAGGAGAAAGATTGGACACACATGACCTTAAGAGCATCTCAATTGCGTAAACTGGGGCTAGAGCTTGAAGCATTGGTAAAAGTGCTTGCTTCATGCTTGTTATAACATTGGAGATCATGTGATGGCAATGGTGCTTAGCGGCTCAGTCATGGGTGGGAGTGATGGCTATGGTGGGTAACTGTAGCTATGGCTCGGTCAGTTATCAAATTATAAAGCCAATTAGGATTCGCTTGGCAGTGGGATTGACTCCATTGTCCCAATCGGTATTTGATTGAAGAGAAGCCAATTCCATCAAGTTGATTGAAAGGAGGAAATTACAGAGATAGTGTAAGCTTTGAATTGAAGGAGAAAGAGAAGGTAGCGAACGAAATGTTTGTGGGGTGTGTGTGTGGCCATTGTAAAAACTTGAATCCTATGCATTAGCTTTATGTAATTATGTTCATTATTTACTCTAAGAATGGCACTGTGTTTAAGAGCACGTTTGGTATATTGTAATGATTACTACATAAGAATAGGAATAAGTATTACAAAGAATACATTAAGTTGGAATGTAATAAGTATTACTATTCATTAGTTTGGTGACCATTTAGGAATAGAATCCTGAATATGCATCCACAATTTAGTAAAGTATATAAAAATGTGTAATTAAATCATTTTTAAGTCAAATTTTCTAAAATACACTTATTTTAGAGTGTTCAAAATAGAGCTAATAATTAACAATAAGGAAAATTTATTTATTTTTCCTTTTGAAGATGTGGCAACTAATGGCTTTTTAGGAAATTTTTTAAAAAAGTTGTTACATAAGGTGAAGGAATAGATATTCAGTATTTTTGATAAGGAATAGTTTTTCTTTATTTTGAAGAATAACTATTCATAAGGAATAATTATTCATTGTAATAAAAATATAACCAAACAATCGAATAGTTATGCCATAGGAATATCTGTTACATTATAGTGTCTATTACAGTTTACCAAATGTGCCCTAAGTGTTTTCCTATTGGCTGAATTGTTGTATTAATTTTATTATATACCTTGCTATTAACTGTTTTTTTTTTTTTGGTATTTTTCTACCTGACATTAGTAACATCTATATTATAGTCAGATTCTATTTCTTCTGTCATTGAATATATATAATATAATATATTTGAGGTCTTCTCTTCAGAATCGTGGGAGATAAGGACTGATGATGGATTTGGGTTTTGGAGAGAAAACAGATAGTGAAGAAGGGCAAATAATCGGGTTTGAGAGAGAGGAGCAACCATAAAAAAAGAGTCCTCAGGTGTATATTTAATAGAAATAAATCAGATTTTAAAATTATAAATAAAAAACGCTGATGTGTAAAATTGTGGAGAGGTCAATCAAAAGTCAAAGGGTTCGGCTTTATATATACCAAAAAAAGAAAAAAGAAAAAAAAAAGAAATCACAAATTAGAATTTAGATTTCTGAAATACAATAATTAAAAATACCCAATTGAATTCTACAAAGTTAATGATTGTTCATAGAGATGAAAAACTACCAAATTATGCAACTTAGTTTTTCTTCACTAATAGCTAGCATGTCCTCTTAGTTAAACCTAACTATTAAGTTTCATTCATTGACTAAACTCACTTGATGTAAGATCTTAATAACCTCAGCATTAGTAAATAACACTGAACAAAGTTATAGCAAAGTACCATATACACTCCCTCTCACTTACATTTCAAAGATGATTTGACTTAAATCCAATTATTGTAGCCAAATCCAAATCTAACTCAAATAAATAAATCCAAACATATCCAACCAAATGACTAAACATAAATATAAAGTTATGGCATAATTTAAAAATTGTAAAAAAAAAAAAAAAAAACCTTTACCTATAGTAGTTTCGGCTACATGAAAGATTCTCTACTTGTCTCCCCAACTTATTGAAATTTCATGGTATTTAAATATCATAAATAATCCACAAAGTAAACTAACGTTTAACGAATAAAAAAAACCTTTACCTGTAGCAGTTTTGGCTACGTGACATATTCTCTACTTGTCTCCTCAACTTATTGAAATTTCATGGTATTTAAATATCAGAAGTAATCCATAATTAGCAAAGTAAACTAACAAACATAATTGAAATTTGAAATACAAACAAAAATAAATAACTAAATAAAACTTTAGAACTAGCTGCAATTCCTTTTACTATTATACCTTCAGATTTCACAATCTAAACCCATTAAAACCCAACATCAAAAACAACAAAATCAAGTCTTAAAAGTGTTTTTAAAAATATCAACTAAAATCTACAAAGTAATAAACTTAGTATAAAGAAAGTTATACTATCAGAGTTCAAAATCCAACAATTTCACATCCTCTTACCAAAAAAAAAAAAAAAAAAGAACAGGTAAAAGGCCATTAAACTCATGTAGGACTTTCATATTGTGAGGGTTTTCCTTTATTTTAACAAATAGAGAGGAAATGGGATATGAATCCAAATTCCTAAATTGATAGCAAACCATAATCGAAGAGAATATTAGGAAAATAAATTAGTACCTTTGCTTTGATTAAATTAGAGACTCTAGATTGTAGAAAGATTCCACTTCATTTCTGCAGAGAAAGAAATTGAATGATTTAAATCCAAAAGAGAAAAATTCAAACAAACCCATTATTGAAAATATTTAATAAAAAATAGTCACATATCATAATTCCAATTTCCTTAACCCTAATTTCTGGAACCAAAATCTAACTGCGATTGTATGAGTGGAAAACATAAAGCAAAACTAATTTAACTTTAAATTTGTTGGAAAAAAAAGCCAGAGAAATAATAGGGACCCGTTGGAGGCATTGTTAATAAAAAATTCAGAAGAAGAAGGAAGAGTTTTTGAAAGGAACTGGGAAACGGTTCTCTTTTTTCTTGATCAGAAACTATGGGATATATGTAGTTTTTTTTCTGATTTCTCAAAATTTTCTCACTCCCAACTCTGCGCCTAATCGACTCGTTGGTCTCTCTTTGTTTATTAGACTCTCTCGCGGTCTCTTTCAATTTAACAATATTTTTGTTTTAAACCATGAGGGGTTTCCCTGATTTTAACAAATAGAGAGGAAAAGGGTTATGAATCCAAATTCCTAAATTGACAGTAAAAACAAAACAAAAGCAAATATCTACAAACATTTTGATAGAAAACCCTAAAACCCAAAACAAAAACAAATCAAATCTAAACCTATCTGTTAGGTTCTAAGACTTTAGAAACTAATATATTAGAACTTCAATTTGTAATATGTTGGCAAATCATGATCAAAACATAAAGTCTAGGTTTAGGCTTGTTCAAAGTGTGTTTAATTGTAAAATGGGAATCGAGTGATTGTAGAAATTATTGGACAAAATCTGCAAGGCTCGATCGATCGAAACTCGTGCAGATTTATTTTTCTGTAAAAATTCCGATTCAACCCAAGCCCATTTGACGTGTAGGGTTTTGTGTTTTACTCCAAGTATAAAATGAAAAACCTTAGCTACGTTTTAGAAGTCTTTGGAGAGTTGTGTGTTGAATCTTTTGTGAGATCTAGAGGTGTTTACCTTCATATACACACTTAGAGTTATCAAGGTCAAGATTCACGTCAAGAGCTTGATAATCTCTTCAGTTGCTACATAAAGAACTTTAAAGAAAATTTGAAACCTTTGAGTGGAGTCTCAAAGTCACAAATATGAGAACTTGTGTTTGCTACAGATCAAGGAAAGAAGTAGTTCATAGACTCAGAGCTGTCATGTGGTCGTGGTAGTAAGTTTTCTACTCAAGGTAGCAATAGGATATTAGTGGTCTAACTTATATTGTAAAAACTTCAATTCTTTTATAGTGGATCTGTTTTACCTTGGAGATAGTTAGGTTAAATTCTCCTTAGGTTTTTTACAGGTTAGATTTTCTCGGGTTATCATATCATTGTGTTTTTTATATTTTCGCATTATTTACATGATATGATTTTATTGTATTAACCTAGAATTGAATAATTTATCTAAGTAATCACTTTGCTAAATAACTAGATTAAACAACTTGTGTTAAGGGGTCTAAAAATGAACAAGTGATATTAGAGTAGGTTAGCTCTTGTGTTTTTAGATATTTTGATCTAAGAGTTGATTCTTGATCTTTGTTGTCATGGAATACAGTTACTCTCTTGTGATCCCACCTCACTTTGATGGGAACAACTATGCCTACTGGAAAGTAAGGATGAAAGCATTCTTGAAATTTATTGATAAGAGAGTTTGGAACTCTGTTGAATACAGATGAGAGAAACTGACTACTCTTGTTAGTGAGTAGAGAACTTCTCAAAAAGAGGCATCCGCTTTTAATAGCAAAGTTGTGAATATTATTTTTAATGCTGTTTCTATGGAGGAATTCAAGAGAATTTCAAATGTTGAAGTTGCTCATACTGCATGGAATATTCTCCAAACTATGCATGAAGGTACAAAGGCAGTTAAAATTAATAAATTACAGCAGTTAACTACTAGATTTGAAAGCATTAGAATGTTTGATGATGAATGTTTTGATGAATTCTATGCTAAGCTTAATAATATTGTTTATTTTGCTTATAATTTGGGTGAAATTTATGATCAACTTAAGATTGTTAGGAAGATACTTAGATTGTAACTGTCATTACTGAAAGCACGGATGTGAACTCCATTCTTGTTGATGAGCTTGTAGGATCTTTCCAGTTTTATAAGTTAGACCTACCTAAGACAAACAAATCCAAATCAATGGCTCTTAAGTCAGTTGATGATGTTGATGGGAATGAATTTGATGATGAACTCTCTTTTACAGAGATTGCATATCTTGCCAAGAACTTTGAAAACTTTCTTAAGAACAACAATAGAAGGACAAGATGTTAAAAAAATGTTGAACTTAGAAATTTTAAGATGAATGAACCAAGGTTAATAATACTGATTAATCAAAAGAGAAAGTTGGTCAAACCTCTAGTAACTCACTAGGTCAACAATGTTTTGGTTGTCAAGGGTATGGTCATGTGAAATCTGAATGTCTAACATACTTAAGGTCAAAGGGTAAAGCTATGGCTATAACCCTTAGTGATGATGAAATTTCTGATCACGAGTCTAGTAACGATGAGGATAGAAACTTCATTACTTTCACAATTACTACTGCAGTTGATGAAAGTGTTGTTGTTGAAGAGAACCCTTTTAATATGCAAGGTTGTTGCAAATGATGCAATGAGTGTAGACTTAGGTTTAAAGAAGATTGCCTCTCTTGAACATGAAAAGAAAAACTTGTTGCTAAAATTGCTTGATGCTAATAATTTCATTGATAAGGTGAAGACTGAAAACTTGATGTTGCTTGATAAGATTAAGAACTTGGGACTAGAATTATCTGTTATTAGAGAACAAACTAATAGGTCTACTAGTTCTAAACTTGATCACATATTGAGTTTTTAGAAGTTTCCCTTAGAAAAAAATTGGTCTAGGTTTTGTCAATAGCTTCTTAGTATTTGAAACTCATTCCACAAACTTTGTTTCTTCTTCTGAGCCCCCCAAGAGTGAGATTGTCAAACTAGTAGAATTTACACCACCCTCTAGGAAGATTAGGGTTGATCTTAAAGAGTCTAAGCCTAAGAATCCTAATCTCCATAAGAATAAGAAGCATGATAGATCTCTGTGGGTTTGTCATTTTTGTGGAAAGGTTGGGCATACTTGCCCAAACTGTTTTAAGTTGCAAGCTGCAAAGCGAGAAAATAAGCCAAAAATACTTGTGCTCAAGTACAAGATCCTATGGTACTTATCGGTGAATTGGTAAAGACTTTAAACTTTTATACTAATCCTACAGTTGCACATCATTCTAATATGAATAATAACTCCATTGCTAGAGTTGCATCTAAGAAGTTTTGGATGCAAAATACTCAATCTAATTGAGTCTTTCTAACATGGTTCTTGTGCTTTATTTCAATACTCTTTGTGATCATTCTTCTTTTGATATTTTGTTTCTTTTTGCTTTTAGGATTTGCATTTCATTACATTCATGCATTTCATGATAGGTTGTTTTTGTTATTTATTTTAAAATAAAATAAAATAAAAAAAGTGGAAGGAGAAATATGTTTTGTATTATATATCTTGGATTTGTAATTAAGGTTGGCCTATTATCTTTACATAATATGCTTGTGTACCTTGTTTAGCTTGGATAAGCTTATTTTTCTGTACTTTGCTAGTTTTAGCTGTTAGGTTCTGAAGATTTAGGATTTCATGTATTTAAAACTCTAATATGTATTGTTGGTAAACCATGATCAGAACAAGTTATTTAGTCTTGTTTAGACTTGCTCAAAGTAGTGTTGTTTATGTAAAGTTGGAATCGAGCTGATGCAAAATTCACTGTGCATCTTGGCTTGGCTCGATTGATCGAAGCTTAGGCTCGATCAATAGAAAATCGGGTAGATGCGTTTTTTCTGTAGAATTTCCAACTCAGCCCTAATTCCTAAAACGTTTAGGGTTTTATGTTTTTGCCCTATGTATATAAGGCAAACCCTAGCCATATTTTAGAGGTTGCTCATATTGCTGTTTGTGTGAATCTCTTGTGAAATCTGTGAGGAGCTTTCGTTCACACAAGCTTAGGATTATCAAAAGGAGATTTCTTCAAGATCTTGATGATCATTCAGTTGCTGCCATAATAGCTTAAAGATACACAAGCAAGGATGCTTGTACTTGCAAGAGAATCCAAGAAAGAAGGAGTCCGTGGTCTCGGAGCTTGCACGTGGTCGTGTCAGTAAGTTTCTACTGGTGGGTAACAATAAGATGTTAGTAGTCTAAATCTTATTGTAAAACTTCAATTCTTTCTATAGTGGTTTCAAGTTTACCTTAAGGATAGTTAGGTTAAATCCTCCCCAGATTTTTTACCGGTTTGATTGTCCTGGGTCATTATATCTTTGTGTTATTTATATTTCCGCTACTATATACTTGATATGATTGTTTGATTGTGATAACCCAGATTTACTTAATTTGACTAAGTTAATCACTTGGCTAATTAACTAGGTTAATCCGGTTGTGTTAAGGGGTCTAAAAACTATTCATTAACTATGTAGTGCATGTTGTGTGGGAGTTGTTTATAGTTTTTGATTACATGATCTTGATTTTGAAGTTACATGCTTTTAATTGTTAGGACTAGAACCTAAGAGAAAAGCATAAATAACCATCTCACTACTGTTTACTAGCCAATTATGAACACCTTAATGCATATCATAAGATTTTGTGCTCGAGAAAGTGTAACACATTCACAAAAAGAACATAAGGTGTAGCCTCAGATTAAAAATGAAATTAGTGTGTATATTATTGGGCTATAATAAAGATGACACAAAGAAATAAAATTGGTGTGTACATTATATGGCTAAAATAACAATTTCATAACGAAATAAAAATGGTATTTACATTATAAAGCAAAAAAAAAAAAAAAAAACATGATTGCAAGCTTGTTTTATAGGAGATGTGAGAGTTATATGATGTAACTCTTTATGTGATAGTCTCTTTTAAACTTATTTGATGAATAATGTAGAAATTGTGATTGACTACTATCTACATATTACCTCACATGTATCTCATGCTGTTATTAGTTGCACACACTACACAAGTTATTCTTTGCTAAACTCAGTACATGAAATTGTGTGTGAAGTTGGATTAGCCATCCAAGATTATATGTTCCTTGATTTTGATACAAAATATGTTTATTGTTTGAGTTTTGGGGACAAAAAGTGTGAAAATCTTGTTTTTTTTGGAAGATCTGGGTTGAATTCAGTGTTTTTGAAAAAATTTTAAACTCATACTCATGCATTTCATTTTTGAAATAAGTTGGTTTTAGTGGTTTCTACATAAAATTTCCATTGTTTTTCAAAAATTTCAATTTTCCAGATTTTCAATCAATCAAAGCTGTTTTTCGACCGATCAAAATTGCTTTTAAAATTTTGGTTTTATCTACCTTGCTCGATCGGTGCTCGATTGGTGCTTGATCAATCAAATCTATTTTTCGATCGATCGAAGCCCAATTTTGACCGATCGAAATTTGAAAGTTGAGTTTTTAATAATGGTTCTCCTCACGTGTTCTTCATTATTTCAAAGCTTTTCAAAACCTTTTCTCACTTGCTCTCTTTGACCGATCCAATCTAAGGATCTTTTTGTCATTTTTGTCCACAAATTTCTCCAAGGTTTTTGTCCTCAAGCATTGGTAAGCCTTTTATATCCTTTCTTTTCCAATTTAATCACATGTTTCATGCATTTTCATACATTTTCTTTCAAAAATTTTAACGAAAGATTTTGGGGATTTTTTATTATTCCAATTGTTTTTAATCATTTTTGTTCAATGATTTTTTTTGTTCTTAGATGCTATTAACATGATTCTCATGCATCAATTTGATTAATTTGTTGGTTTAAGAACAATTGGAAATTCTAGGGTTTGGGATTTTTGTGAATTTAGGGATTTTGTTCAATTGAGTTTAATTTGATGAAATTGACTTGTGTTATTGATAAATTAAATCATTATATGATGTTTCCTAACTAATATAATGGTTAATTGATCAATTTGGTTAACTTTTTTGAAATTGGGTTTTTCAAATTTGGGGTTTTTGGACTAAAACTCTATGTTAAAGTCAATTGATGGTTTATAAAGTAAAATTGAACAAATTTCAATGCATTAGAGCATGCATCATATGTGCATTCATTACATGCATCATATAGATTGTTATTTATTGAGTTTTTTGTTCTCTAACCCACTCTAATATAGTCTGCCCTTGGTTTTTTTCTTTGTTTTTTGTTTTCATTTCCTTTAACCCTTAGCATCATGGTTAGGAAAACTAGAGCGAAGAAAACCACCACCCCATCTACTCCTGAGTTCTAGAGTGATAGGTTTAGAACCATGAAAAACCAAGAAACTTATGAGAAGCTGAATATCTTTAGATCGGTTTGGGCTTAGCATAAGGTCATTTTAGATGAGGTTGATCCAGAGATACGTAGGAATTTTGAGCATAGGGGTTGGTTACCACTCTTAGAGCTGGAGCATCCTCCTCCAATTGCTTTGATTAGAGAGTTCTATTCGAACACCTTCGTCCACTCTACTTCCTCAAACATTCAATATGTGAAGAGTTGGATAAGGGGTGAAGAGTATGTCATTACTCTTGATGTAGTGGTCTCTACTTTTGGTGTACTTTTGGTACAGTAGCCCGTGTATCCTTACACTGAAACCCCTCACCTCGATGACATTATGTCACTCATCACCGATACTTCCATTAGTTGGGGTACTGCTCCTCGTGTCACTTCTCATGAGCTTACTGAGCTCAACTATTTGTTTTTTCGGATTTCTTGTCATTATATTTGGCCTATCTCTCATCTTCATACTATTCCCATTGAGAGATGTGCGTTCTTGTACGCTCTTGTCACTGATGCTCCTATGAGTTTTCCATATATTTTCATTAGCTCACTTGTTAAGGTTCATAGGAGTAGTGCCAAATCCTATGGTTTATTGTTTCCGGTTTTTATTCATAGGATTCTTTTGGATTTAGGTTTAGAGGACTTTCCTACATTCGAGCCCATCCATATTATAGCTCCTATAGGTGCCACTTTCCTTAGGCAAAAAGCAGCTTAGTGGAAAGCTAGCTCTAAGCGCCCTAAAATCGAGTCTTCTACAAGTGATGCATTTAGGCCTCCTCCATCTAGTGACCGTTTTGCTGAGACATGTGTAGACCTTATAGCTATTGTAGATCCTCCACCATCTACATTGAGTGACTCTTCCTTGCATGCCATGTTGGTTACTGTTATGATTGTTCAGGCAATGCATGGACAACTTTTGTTGGATGTGCTTAATGACCTTCATGCTTCAATGGCGGATGCTAGAGGTTTACTCCACAGGATCCACCCTTTGATGAGTCTTGATTGCCCTTTGGCAATTCATCACAAAAAGGGGAGTATACACACATGGAGATAGGGGGAGATTGGAGATTGTAGATTGTATCTAGGAGCTTATTTGATGTATTTTGTTTTTTGGCTTTGATGTATTTCATTTCTTTTTTATGGGTTGTATATGATAGGGGGAGACATTATGCTTTGTGTTTAGTATTTTTATTGTTTCTTGTTTCACATATGGTACATTTGATTATTGATTTATATTTATGAGGTTATTCATGATATATGTCTTTTATTTTATGTTTTGTGAAATCAAGAAGTTTAATTTTGGTTTACTTGTATTTTTCACACATGCGTTTATGCGTTTGTTGAGTGTTTCAGGAATTTACAGGTTAATTCAGTCGTGGCTGCTGTCTACTTTAGCAACTGATAGATAGTAGTTAGGTTGAATTGTAATTAGGGCTTTTTATTTGAATGAGTTGTTTTTACTCTGAGCATTTTATATTTGTAATATGTTTTGTCATGGATTGCCAAAGGGGGACTTTGTTAAGTTCTAAGACTTTAGGAATTAATGTATTAGAACTTTAATTTGTAATATGTTGGCAAACCATGATCAAAACATAGAGTCTAGGTTTAGGCTTGCTCAAAGTGTGTTTAATTGTAAAATTGAAATCGAGTGATTGCAAAAATTATTGGACATAATCTGCAAGGCTTGATAGATCGAAACTCATGCAGATTTATTTTTCTGTAGAAATTCTAATTCAGCTCAAGCCCGTTTGATGTGTAGGGTTTTGTGTTTTACTCCAAGTATAAAAGGAAAAACCCTAGCTACATTTTAGAAGTCTTTGGAGAGTTGTGTGTTGAATCTTTTGTGAAATCTAGAGCTGTTTACCTTCATACACACGTTTAAAGTTATCAAGGTCAAGATTCACGTCAAGAACTTAATGATATCTTCAGTTGCTACATAAAGAACTTTAAAGAAGATCTGAAACCTTTGAGTGGAGTCTCAAAGTCACAAGTGGGAGAACTTGTGTTTGTTGCAGATCAAGAAAAGAAGTAGTCCATGGACTCGGAGCTGTCATGTGGTCATGGTAGTAAGTTTTCTACTTGAGGTAGCAATAGGATGTTAATGGTCTAAGTTTTATTATAAAAATTTTAATTCTTTCATAGTGGATTTGTTTTACCTTGAGGATAGTTAGGTTAAATTCTCCCTACATTTTTTACCGGTTAGGTTTTCCTGAGTTATCATATCGTTGTGTTCTTTATATTTCCGCATTATTTACATGATATGATTTTATTGTGTTAACCTAGAATTGAATAATTTACCTAAGTAATCACTTGGCTAAATAACTAGGTTAAACAACTTGTGTTAAGGGGTCTAGAAATGAACACTATCCAACAAAAAAAACTCAATTAAAAGTAACATTTCATATCCAAATTTAAAAAATGGAAAACAAAAATTTACTAGTGCCGATTCCAACGATTCAGGTGGTTGAGATATGGCCTAACGGTTTCTTTTTGTGCTTGCTAATCTGATGGTCTAAGTTTGGCTAGGGAACAGATAATGGTTGGCCTTGGATATTTCTCTCTTTCTCTTGGGGCCTTACAAACTCTGACTCTTTCTGTCCCAGCCTATTGATCCGATGAACAACTCTGTTAGGAACATATGTTAATGTATAATTGTCCATGCTTCATTTGCACTCTCAATGGATGAGAATTGTCCATGCTTCAATTGCACTCTCAAGGGATGAGATTTTCTTAAACTCTTTGTTAGTCACAACACTAAAGAAGGCATTCAATGCTCTATTGTTGAAATTCTTGGCTTTGATCTTGTCATCATCCCAAGATGCAGGTGGATCTGTATGTTTGGTCCATCCAACCTCAATAGCCAACTATACATTTTCATCTAAAGACTGCAAAAAAGCTCTCATGCGTACTTTTCAGTATGCATAGTTAGTACCATAAAAAAAAGGAGGTATAATCAAAGATTGCCCATGATCCAAAACAACAAGGGTTAATGGATCATGTAGCAAAGATTAAAACCTAATAAGAGTGTGTCTGCTTTGATGCCACTTGTTGGGTTAAGATAGATTGACCCTGGTTAACTAATTTAATTACCCAAGTTATTAATTAGACTAAATAACATACAAATCGTGGAGGTACCAACAAATCGACAAATAGCTAATATGTAGCAGAAAATAAATTGACACGATGATTTGTTGACAAATTGGGAAAACCTTTCACAAGGCAAAAACCTCGCCGAGTGAATTTAAGGTTACCACTTCTAAAAATCCACTAATCAATAGTCAAGCGGTTACAAGTATAAGGAATCTTATCACTACCCTAGCCTATCCTAAAATACCAACCTATGGTTGAACTTTCGCTCCAATACCCAATTGGACTTGATCTTGTAGGAGCCTTTTTTCATTTGATGCACAAATCTTCAATCTGTGACTAACCATTTACACAAATCTCAGAACGTGACTAGCTCGAACAACTTAAATGATTGTTGTTGGCTGCAAAGTTCTTCACTTCATCAACAATAAAGATCAGGAAGCACTTGGTTACAAAACTCTATGGCATATAAACGCTGTAGTTTCACACTAAAAGAATTCAACTCTTGATCTCTGTATCCGTGTGTGATGGCTCTTCAAAATAAGCCTTATATATGTCTAGGGTTGTGAGAAAATAAACCCTAAACATAAACATCAGCTTGGGTCGAAATTCAAATCTTGAAATCTGAAAAATGTAATTCTTGATAGATTGAGTTTGTGTTGAACCATTTACCGAGCTTTAATGAAACAGTTTTTTTTCACTTGTTTCTTAAAAACAATCTTCATGTCTTTAATACTAACACTTGATATGTATAAACAACATATTTCTTGGTGCATTAAACTCAATTTAGATCTACCCAGTTACAAGTAAAGTGCGTTTTATTAAAGGATTAGCCAATTACATATAAAATATGACCTTAACACTGAAATTTTTGTTTCCACAGATATTGCTATTGCTTGGCAGTTATTTATTTTAATTCACACGTAGACTTTGAGGGGATTTAGGTTTTTTTCCCATTAAAGCATTCCCATTGGGACTACCAAATGGAAAATGTTGGGATGATCTAGCATTAAAGCCCAAAAATCACCAACATTCGGTCTTGCAAATGCTGAGTATTACAAAAAAAAAAATTGCAATTGTGCTACAGTGCGATTTTAAATGTAGAATTGCACTGTAGCTCAATGGTAAAACAAAATACTAATATTTTATTCCTTTTCATAGTTTACTTTGTCAGTTCCTCTCTTTCCCTCACCGGTCACTCTCTCTCTCTCTCTCTCTCTCTCTCTCTTGAATCAAGGGTTTGATGTGGTGGCAGATGTGGCAAATCAGGGCGGTGCCGAGGTGGCCGAAAAGGAGTTTGGCAGAAACTCTTTCTTCTCTCTCTCGTTCTATGGGATTTTTTAATGGGGTTTTGGGGTTTGTTATGGCTATGTGGGTCGTGTGTGGGTCATGTGGTGGATTTGGAGGCGTGAAGCAGGTGGTGGGTTTGGATGTCGTGGGTTAGGTGGTGATGGATTTGGTTGTGGGTTTCTCTATATTTGCTGTTTATGGTGGTGGAGGGTTTCCATGGTGGTGGTGGGCAGAGGGCAATGGGCATGATGGTGGCTGATGTGGGCTTGTTTGATTATTTTTTTAATGGGTTTGTAGTTAGGTTTGTGGGTGTTTTTTGGTTGGTTTGTGCCTGGATATTTGGTGTGTTTTTGGTCATGGTGGCTGCTGTATGGTGTGGGTTTGGTGTCATGGTGGTTGTTGTGTGGTGGTGACTAGGTTTTTTGATAATTTTTTTTTTAATGGGTTGTGGCTGGGTTTGTGGTTGGTTTACGGATTGGTATTTGCTGGGATTGTGGTGGGTTTGGGGTCACGGTGGTTGGTGTGTGGAGGTGGTATGGATGAGAGGATGGTTGTTGTGTGGAGGTATGGCTGACAGAGTGATTGAGAGATAGAAATTAGAAATAAGTGGTAGATAATTTTATATTATTTATATGGTATAATTGATAAAATAGCTTTTTGAGATGGTAAAATAGGATAGGATAGGATTTTGGGATGGGGATGCTCTTAGATGGGTTAGTTGGGAATGGGCTAGTGAATCAAATAAGAGTAATTGGGCTAAATTTAAGTGTGCTAAGTTCAGGTTTGGGCTATGTTTTGTGTGCTTTTAGTGGCTCATGAGTTTTGTTAAAAAAACAAAATCACAATTTAATAGGAGTAGGAGGGCAAAATAGTTAGCGAGTTTCCGTCAATCCGTTTCCTTGGCCTCCAAGTTAACCTAGTCTATAAATTAGCATTTGATGGATATAAAGATAAATGCAGCGGAAAATAAGTTTTAAACGGATCTACTTCATTCGATATTGATAACACGTACAAAGTAAATTTCAGAATTAGAGAAACAAGAGATCGTACCTTGAAGTGGTGAATTTCAAAACAAAGATTGAAGCACTTGGGACTACTTTTAATCTTCACTCCAATTCCACTAACGCCCAAGATGTGTGGTCTCTCGATTGGTAACAAAGGGATGACTTGTGAGTGACAAAAACTCACATGCACACCATTTTCATGATGTTTTTCTCACCTATATATTTCTGTACGTTTTTCCCTTTGTATCTAACCAATTTATCTAATTGGGCCGGCCTTTTGGGCCTTACCAATTGGGCTTAAGTGTGTGGCTTGGAGTGGGACCAAAAGGGACCAATAAGACACTAGCTCCAATGGGCCTTGGGCTTTTCTGTCAACTCTTGACAAGTCCAAAGTTACCATTAACTATTTTTAATACCACTATATAAAAATAGTTGCACTCTAGGTCTTATCTATAAATTATATCCCAAGACTTTATTATACATGCAACCCCTTCATAAAATATTCGTAGTAATACAAAGTCATTAATGTAGACTGCCACTTTGTAAATTACTACATCTTAATCCTTGAGTACCCGGTTTAATCCTTTAATGTTATTCATTATATATTTATGAAATCCAATTCCATAAATATATACTTTAGTCTTACTAAAGTGGTTAGGCCTAACTCTTTGAATAACAAACCCATTAAACTTATCTCAAGGGAATATTTTATATCTCCGTTAAGAGACTATGAATTCCATCTTGAGAATACATGTTCCATCAACACTAAATGTGGCTGCCCAACATACTGAGGTTTTGACCATAACTGTAGATCTCACTCCTGATATATCAAAGCAACCTACACCTCATGATCAGGTTCATTATTCTCTCAGGATTAAGAGTTCATGCAAATACAAGTCGTGAGATTTATTATTCATTTGACAGTCTTTAGGAGAATAATAAATCTCACAGCGGTCCAGTTCAATATGTCTTAACTCTTAAAACATATTAACACATCAACTAGAAGTCTCCACTTCCATGATCAAGACAAATCATCGTAGTTGATATGTTATAGTCTTCGCAGATGAAATGCCCAATTTCATCACCGACTACGAACTATAATTCTGAGTTTACAAAGAACTTGTGATTTATATCTTCTGTGACTCTTCACATAAATCACATACTATGCATCTCATGGACTATATGATAATGTCTGAATATTCATGTTACCATTATTTCAGATAATAATAAAACAAATTTATTAAACATAATATTAAGTCATACATAATGTCAAACACAATGTCACACTTAATATTATACATAGCATCTTACAATAGGATTTAAGGGCACCAATCCTAACAAAATTAGCTCAAGCTTTCCCTAAAAAACATCTCTACAAATTAGCTAATTAGCTAGCTACTCTACAAATTATTCTGAAAGAACATCTCTCGACCATGTCAACCTAGTCTCTCATGGTAGAAGTTGTTACCCAAGGGGTTAAACTTGTGCAGCCCAAAGGTGGTGTGGAGAGCAGAGAATTTTTCTACAAATTTGAGGTACATATTTTATTCATAAATTTTTGTTTTTGAGTTTTGTTTTTTACAATTTTTCTTTGTGAGTAATACATATATATGTACATTTGACTTCACTTTAATTTGTGTCTCTTTCTTTTTTTCAGAACAAGGTGCAATGTAGCTTTTGTAGAAGAAATCAAGTGACTTTTGTTTGCTTTGGTGGAGAAATGAAAGGCTTTAAGAAATTTAAGGTACAACAAATCATTTTTTTTTTTTTATATATAAATATTTTAATTGTGCAAATATACTTGTTAGTTAAGACTTAAGACTAGTGTTCACTATTCTTTATTGTCTTTAGTGTGTAGGATGTCACACAAAGTGTATGTGTTGAGCTAATTCCGGGATATGGACATGCAATTAGTGGAGTTGGAGGTTGTCGTGGGCAGCTGGCCGTACCGTTGGTGAATTTACACTCAAGGGTAGTGTAGAGAGTGATCTTTTTTAGGTATAACAATCACTTTTTATATTTTAATCGTGCAAATATATTTGTTAGTTAAGACTTAAAATTTTCAAATCCTTAACTACGTTTAAATCATTACAATAAAAAATGTTTATTACAACAAAAAAAATTATTGTAATAACATAAGAGTTATTGTAGTAATTGATACTAGGTGTTGCAATAAAATTTAAGGTAATAGGTTTGTTGAAAAAAAATATTATTGCAATAAACTCCAAATATTTTAATGACAACTTTGATATATAACAATTTATTGTTTTGAATATCTTGTAAGTATAGGCTATTAATCACTTCGTGAATCTTATTGCAATAGAGTTGAATTAAATTATTGCAATGATATCTTTATTGTAATAGATAATTATTTTATTTTTTCATTGTGATATATTATAAAATAATTAATACCAGGTTATTGCAATGATATATTCATTACAATTTTGTGTTTGTCATTGGAATAGATTGTAAAAGAATTAATATCAAATTATTGCAATGATAACTTCATTGCAATAAGCTATTAGTTTGAAATTTTCGTTGCAATAAATTGCAGAAATAATTTATATCAATTTATTACAACAATTTCTTCATTTTTAGTAAAATTATCCACGGGCAAATCCATCACTGTATTTCCTTGGCCTCCAAGTTATCTCACACTATAAATTAACTTTAGTTTTCCCTAAACAAATTCATTGCACTAGCTACTCTGTAATTCTGAAAAAGCACTCAAGGTGTTGGAATTGTCTAGCCTAAAGGTGGTGTAGAGAGTGATCTTTTTACTACAAATTTGAGGTAGATCTTTTTTTCATAATTTTTTTTTTTTGGGTTTTATTTTACAATTTTTCTTTGTGACTAATACATATGTACCTGTGACTCTAATTTGTGTCGCTTTCTTTTTTTCAAAACAAGGATCAATGTAGTTTTGTTACAAGAAATCAAGAGATTTGTGTTTGCTTGGAAGTTGAAATGAAAGGGTTGAGGAAATTTAAGTTATATTAATCACTTTTTATATTTTAATCATGCAAATATCTTTGTTATTTAAGACTTAAAATTGTAGAAGAAATCAAGGGATTTGTGTTTGCTTGGAATGAGAAATGAAAGGGTTGAGGAAATTTAAGGTATAACAATCACTTTTTATATTTTAATTGTGCAAATATATTTGTTAGTTAAGACTTAAAATTTTCAAATCCTTAACTACGTTTAGATCATTACAATAAAAAATGTTTATTGCAATGAAAAAATTGTTGCAATAACATTAGAGTTATTGCAATAATTGATATTGGGTGTAGCAATAAAATTAAGGTAATAGGTTTGTGCAATAAATTTTTTTTTTTTTTTTTTTTGCAATAAACTCAAAATATTTTAATGACAACTTTGATATATAGTATATATACACACGGTTTTAAAAACCAGACTGGTTGGCCGGTTTGATTGTTTCAACCAAGAATTGAACACTAATCCAATCTAGTTTTTATCAAAAATCGAAAATTAGAGAAAAAGCAACTTTAACTGGAAATCACCGATCAGACTGTGAAAACCATGAACCGAGACAGTTAAATTGGTTTTCAACCATTTCAACTTTAACATAGCAGCCTATATAAAAGAAAAACATGAGAAACCAATGTGTTTGCTTCTGACTTTGCTTTTCTCATCTTGTCTTAAAATGAAGGAAGGAAATGAGGATCATGAATCTTATTTTGAATGCGCTCCTATATTATACTCTGTATCAATAACAATAAAACTTGTTTTCCAAGAAAAAAATAACAATAAAACATATGAACGGCTGAAAACAAAATTGTCATTAGATATTTTATTTTATGATGCTCTAAAATCTAAACATCTTTACTCAATCTCATGTACCCCTTTTATCATGTATGTCATGAGTAAAATTTGTATAGGTTTACATATATATTTTAAAGAAAGAATAAGGTTAGGATCATTGTATGATTTCTAATTTTAATTAAAATGTTGGGTTTCATTTAAGCCAATTATTCAATAAATGATTATAATTTGCACAATTTAACTTGTCTCAAAGTTCAAAATAAATCAAACTATCAATTTAAAATGCATACATTTTTTAAACTATTAATAGCACAAGTTTGGTTAGGTTAATTGGGTTGAAAATTTTTCCAATACAAACCCAACCCAACCCAACCCAACCCAACCAACCCAAGGTTCCTAAAAACTAAAATTACAACCCAAGCCAAGCCAACCCATTAACCAATTAAAAACACAACAAAGGAGTTGTGTTGAGTTAGGTCGGTTTCATTAGTATCAAAATCGGTCAAAAATCGGGAATCATAACCAAAAACTAGTTCAACCAATTCTTTGCTCGTACCAATTTTTAAAACCATGTTTACAACTCATTGCAAAACTAGCTGTGACAAAAGTTTTGGACATTTTTCAATTACGATTTTAGTAAACATATGCCCTTTAGAGCATATATTAATACACCATTTAAGAAAGTTTTTTTTTTTTTTTTTTTTTAATATAGAAAGTGACTAGCTTTTTATTTGACAACTTTTTCAATTTTTTAATAAAAAATTTCTAAAATGGATGATACATTAACTGGACATGATACCATATAGTATCTATCTTGAGTGCGATGCATAATATAATTTCTTCAGTGAAAAAAGAAAAAAAGAAAAAAAAAAATACTCAAATGACTGTTTCATAGTACTATATTGCTTGCTGCAACTCCGGTCTCCAACTACCAAAGCAAACTAGGGATGGTCAAGCTCAAAAGAAAAGTTTCTCTTTTTGGAACAGTTATAGCCAGCCTTGATTCATCGTTGGCCTTGTATCTGCCGTAGGCTCTAGCTAGTTCACTTCCTTGGTAGACTAACTGGACTAACTGAACGTCAATATTTTTAAGACGTAAATATGTCAAATTTAATATGAGACAATGTAAACTTAAAAAATCAGAATGCAAGGGAAAATATTTGAAATTGGTTGATATAATAATAAATGGGTCATGTTAACGGAAATCTTTAAGACAATTGTTAATAAACCATAATAGGAAAATTTTGATATGACTTTTATGAAAAATATAAAAAACTGTCAACAAAATTAAATGCTTTATTATTTTCTTATAAAATATTTCTAAAAATATTTCTCAAACTAATGCTCTTAGAGCATTCGATAATATTTTCCAAAATAAATTAATGCAAATGCAAGTGTTTGATACGATAGGACTTAGGATGTTACCTTCAGCTTAAGTACAACATATAATATTGTTTACAGTCACTATCACGAAGAGCTATTAATACTACACCAGCATTTTAAGTCTGAGCTCTGATTTCACCATCCTTGGTGGCTGAAGATTTTGAAGCAGTGCTAGTGAGCTTTCTAAGACTTTGCTGAGTCCTTTGGAAAATTGGAAAAGTTTTGTTGTTTGGACACGAGATAAACGAAACCCAATTGCATCTAGGTACCAACCACTTCTTCCATTGAAGCCCGCAATTAAGCCTCCATCCATTGAGAAAGTAAATGGGGTTCCTTTCTTCGATTCCAAATGGCCCAAAGGTCCTTTTATTGCTCCTGAATGTGAGTGATCGAATAACTGGGCTGCCAACAGGCACTACAGGACAATAGTGGCCACTCACAGTGACTAGGAACTCCTCTGAGTATTGCAGCTTAATCTGGAATACATTAAAAAAAATATAGTATTGTTTTTGAAATAGGAAAATATGGTTCCTTACTTTCTTTTCTATTATTTGTTTGGTGGTTGAAGGATTATATATAAATGGTCGTAGAATCATATGTTACAAATGTTGGAAAATATTAGTAGGTTGTAATATTAGAAATTGAAAGTGATTAAGAATCCAATTGTTGAAGTGAGGGAAATCAAATATGCATAATTCGTTTGAGGAATATTTGATTCTTTTTCCAAGCTAAATAATAGTTCAAGCGAAAGAGAAGTTAGAGTTAAGCGAAAATCTCAATTTAAAATTTGGACTATTCATTGATTTTTTTTGAAAAAATTATTGATCATATGACAAAATTTATACTAACTCATCTATCAATAAATTATCAAAATTTTTTTTTAAAAAATCTACGGTAGAATTTCTCAAAAAATTTGAAGAATTTTAATCGCAGCAGTTTGCTGGTTGGTTGGTTGAATCAGGCTCATTTGTAGATCAATTGCTAATTTCCAATTTAAAAAAAAAAAAAAAAAATCCATCATCATGGGATCTAAGAAAAGTTTCTAATTTTAGGGGGAAAAAAACTAAAACAGGGATATTAATTTAAATGGGATAGAAAACTAAAAATTGAGAACTAAAATAGGTAAATGAATTTAAGTGGGGGTAGAAAACTAAAAAAATTGTAAAATTACTCTTTCAACACCGAATATATATATGTGTGTGTGTGTCTCTGGTGGATGAGGACATTGTTGTGATTTTTGTGGAATTTAAGTTTTTTGCTATAATTTTGATAAAGTTTAGGGCTTATGTCCAATTGGTTTTGTGCTTGGGAATAGTGAACCTTTGAGTAATTGGGCCGGAATAAATGGCTTAAGTTTAGCTGTGTAAAGCTCAAGTTTCTTTTAGGGTTTGTGCGATTTGTCCAGTGAGTTTTGGTGAATAGACTCTTTACCTTACAAGAATTGGGCTTGAATGAGTGTATAAGGCCTACAACTAAATTCCCTAGAAGGCTAGGATTAGTGAAGACAAAATATTAGTATCAATTATCAAAATTCAATAATAATAAAAAGACATAAACATAATTACCTACAAATACATGTCCCTTATTTAATATTTAATTACTTATTAGTGTGGTATTTATTTGTTAATACTTTGAATTTTAATAATATATTATCGGGCTACAAGGGATATGAATTCTTCGCACGCATATTTCATAATGGGGTTAGAGTGTGTTTTGTCTCTGACTGTGGTTGCTCCTCTCTTGAGTCTATGATATCATCGATCTCACTAACCAATCTGCCATAAGCACACAAGGACAACATTAGCACAACCAACTTTTATAAGCACATAAAATACAATTGTTGACACAATGATCTCTATAGGAAAGAGCATTGGATTAGGACTCTCCTTTTGATAACCAAAATCAATTGCTGCTTTGAAGGACTCTTTAGGAAGTCTATCTTTATAGCTTTCCTACGACTCTTTTTTGATGAATTATAGCTTTCATACAAGTTGTGCGGCCCAGCCCAAAGGTAAAATCTTTTCCATTAATGTCTATAGTCACAAATAAAGTTCGAAAGAACATAATTTTAAATTAACCCATGATTGACCGACTCTGTTTGCTGATTGCTGCACACCCTTTAAAATCTTCATCATGCAAATGATTTTAATTTCAAGATCTCTATGAACTATGATAACTGAACATTACTTGGCTGCTCTAAATATTGAGGGGTTAGGGGAACATTGTCCTAAAACATTTTTCTATGTTGCTTTCACATGATTTTTTGGTTGCACTATAAAAAAAAATTAAAAAACAAATCTTTGTACATACAATAGAGTGTTAGTATGTGGTTAAATAATTAAATTTACTATATCCTAATTACTTAAATTTTAGGAATAATCAATAATTTAACATAGTTTTAGAGCACAATCGTTAATTTAGCATAAAAAACTATTTTATTATGCTAAGAATCTATTTACATTTCTCTTAAAAAAATGAATCTATTTTATAACCATAGGCTGGGTTCAACCCATTATATTTACACATAACCCAACTTGATTGGGATCTCAAGTTGGTGATAATAGATAAAATGATCGCTATTTTATCCTAGATAATAACTTGTTAACCATGGTAAAGATACACTATGTGAGGAAGACAATTGTTAATAAACTATAATAGGAAAGTTTTGACACTATTTTGATGTGAAATATAAAAAGTTGTTAATAAAATTAATTGCTTTATTATTTTCCTATAAAATGTTTCTAAAAACAATTTCCAAACTCATGTCTTGAGAGCATTCATTAACATTTCTCATAATAAATTAATGAAAATGCAAGAGTTTGATACAATAGGTTGTAACCTTTAGCTTAAGTATATAACATATAATATAGTTCACACTACCATAAAGAGCTGTCAATGCTACACCCGCATTTTAAGTCTGAGATCTGATTTCACCATCCTTGGGAGCTGAAGATTTTGAAGCAGTGCTTGTGAGCTTTCTAAGACTTTTCTGAACCCTTTGGAAGAGTTTTGTTGTTTGGACACGGGATAAACGAAACCCAATTGCATCTAGGTGCCAACCACTTCTTCCATTGAAGCCCATAATTAAGCCCCCATCCATTGAGAAAGAAAATGTGGTTCCTTCTTTGATTCCAAATGGCCCAAAGGTCCTTTTATTGCTCCTGAATGTGAGTGATCGAATAACTGGGCTGCCACCATGCACTACAGGACAATAGTGGCCACTCACAGTGACTAGGAACTCCTCTGGGTATTGCAGTTTAATTTGGAATACATTAAAAAAAAAAAGTATTGTTTTTGAAATAGGAAAATATGGTTCCTTACTTTCTTTTCTATTATTTATTTGGTGGTTGAAGGACAAAATATAAATGGTCACAGAATCATATATTACAAATGTTGAAAAATATAGGTAGGTTGTAATATTAGAAATTAAAAGTGATTAAGAATCCAATTGTTGAAGTGAGGGAAATCAAATTTGCATAATTCGTTTGATCAAAGATTTGATTTTTGCCCAAGCTAAATAATCATTCAGGCGAAGGAGAAGTGAGAGTTAGGCGAAAATCTCAATTTAAAATTTGGACTATTCATTGATAAATAAATATTTTAGATTTTTCCATGTTATTGACATTTAAAAAAATTATTGATCATATGAAAAAATTTATACCACTCATCTATCAATGAATTATCAAAATTAAAAAAAAAAAAAAAAATCTATGGAAGAATTACTCAGAAACTTTGAAGAACATAATCCATTTGTTGAATACTTGAATCAGGATCATTTATAGATTAATAGCTAATTTCCAATTAAAAAAAAAAAACCATCATCATGGGATCTAAGAAAAATTTCTAATTTTAGGGGAAAAACTAAAATAGGGAAATGAATTTAAGTGCGGGCAGAATAGAAAACTAAAAATTGAGCTAACCTCAGCCGTTAGATTGCCTCCAAGACCTCCGAGCTTTTCTGCTGGGATTGATTTGCCATTCTTATCATACACTACACGAATTAAGTCAATGCAACGGTCATAAACAATTGTGATTTCTCTTACCCCATGATAGGTCCCATCATCCCATTTGGTCCCACCATTTCCACCCCACGGTCCCAGCAATATTATACTTTTGTTTTGCATTTTGCCGTTTTATTTTTATTTTTTATTATTATATATTTTTTTTCAAGCGTGCGCGAGGGAGTAACGCAGTTACTGTGCGGTTACTATTTAATGAACAGTATTTGCACTTGCTGACTTTTTGTTCATGAACAGTGCATCCCTGAATTGTTTATGGGCTTACAACTTTCACTTTTCAACAACTTTTTTTATTAAAAATAGGCTCCACAGTACTATTTACATATTTAAAAATTATTTTGCTACAATGTTTTCAGTCTTGAGTTTTCAGCTGTATCCAAATGGACCCGAATCCATTTGATCCCCACACGTCCAAATATTTAATGTTTGAAGGATATAAACATAAAGGAAAAATTGGACTAGGTTCATGTAGTTTTAATTTTAGGTATCATATTCATCTATTCTGAAACAGATGGGAGTAGTATCACAATTTAAATAAATACTTGTTTCAAAATGAGGGGGTAAAATTTTAAGAATTTCATAATAGAGTAGTCCTTAAAAAATCTATAAGATCTTGTATAGAAAAGAATCAATACTTGGCTCATCTTTTATTTGAAATATCTGTATCTTGAATTTTGTTTTAGTAGTATGGGAAGTAAACTTATTTAGGTATTTTTATTTTCATGGAATTTGACTTTTATTGTAATAAAATATGGGTTTTGAGCAAAATTTAGGATAAAAAAGAACTAATTTTACATACGACAAGGATGTAATTGATTTAGATGGGATTGAAAAAAAAGACAAGAAAAAAAAGATTGAGGTTATCAATTAAGCATTCTTTTAGAAAGGGGTTCAAATTCTTGTAAAATAATATTAAAGAAAAAACAAAGCGATGAGTAAATGGTCAAAGAAAAGAAATTATCCTGGTTGCTATGGCTGAAAGGGGCACCAGATAACATTGGGTTCAATCTTACCTTCAAACAACCCATAAATGAGAAAAAAAGAAAGGGAAAAAAAATGAAGAGTTTTTGAGTCACTGAAACTTATGTGAGTCAAAATTCATCAAAAGAGGAAAATATAACAGAAAAAAATAAAAAATAAAACCAGGATGTTAATGAAAGTATCGGATTCAAAAATCATAGAAAAATGGATTTCTTACCATATAATATAAGTTGATATTGCTGGAAAGAGGAGATACTGAGTATAGAGGGTAATAGAAGCATAGTGCTATGAGAGAATGGTTGTGGTTTGTGGTGGAATGAGATACTAAATATAGAGAATAAACTGTACATCCCTTGAAGTATCTGATTCCAGTTCCAGCACTATCTAAAGACTAGCAATTATGCTTTTGCTTTACGCAGATAACCATATTTGTTCCAACTTCCAAGTTGACAGGGCCAAAAAATCCATACCTTCTTGCGGATTGAACTTATTATCATATTCATCTATTCTGAAACAGATGGGAGTAGTATCACAATTTAAATAAATACTTGTTTCAAAATGAGGGGGTAAAATTTTAAGAATTTCATAATAGAGTAGTCCTTAAAAAATCTATAAGATCTTGTATAGAAAAGAATCAATACTTGGCTCATCTTTTATTTGAAATATCTGTATCTTGAATTTTGTTTTAGTAGTATGGGAAGTAAACTTATTTAGGTATTTTTATTTTCATGGAATTTGACTTTTATTGTAATAAAATATGGGTTTTGAGCAAAATTTAGGATAAAAAAGAACTAATTTTACATACGACAAGGATGTAATTGATTTAGATGGGATTGAAAAAAAAGACAAGAAAAAAAAGATTGAGGTTATCAATTAAGCATTCTTTTAGAAAGGGGTTCAAATTCTTGTAAAATAATATTAAAGAAAAAACAAAGCGATGAGTAAATGGTCAAAGAAAAGAAATTATCCTGGTTGCTATGGCTGAAAGGGGCACCAGATAACATTGGGTTCAATCTTACCTTCAAACAACCCATAAATGAGAAAAAAAGAAAGGGAAAAAAAATGAAGAGTTTTTGAGTCACTGAAACTTATGTGAGTCAAAATTCATCAAAAGAGGAAAATATAACAGAAAAAAATAAAAAATAAAACCAGGATGTTAATGAAAGTATCGGATTCAAAAATCATAGAAAAATGGATTTCTTACCATATAATATAAGTTGATATTGCTGGAAAGAGGAGATACTGAGTATAGAGGGTAATAGAAGCATAGTGCTATGAGAGAATGGTTGTGGTTTGTGGTGGAATGAGATACTAAATATAGAGAATAAACTGTACATCCCTTGAAGTATCTGATTCCAGTTCCAGCACTATCTAAAGACTAGCAATTATGCTTTTGCTTTACGCAGATAACCATATTTGTTCCAACTTCCAAGTTGACAGGGCCAAAAAATCCATACCTTCTTGCGGATTGAACTTATATAAGGGCAGACAATAGCCCCAATTAGATTACTCAAACCATACAATTGGAGCCGTTATAAAGATACCGCCGGTTAGCACACAACTGGCTTAGAGAAGGGAAAAGGAAAGGAGATAAAATCATAGAATATCATTGTTATTCACAGTTAAGAGTAACATTCATTTTATGATATAGGAGATAAAATACCATTCTACTTCAAAGCTGAAATAACATTTCATTATGTAATATGATTGTGGGTGTTGTTGCCAGTCATGGTTCCCTATTATTGCAGATAGCAGAAAACTACTTAATGCAATCATGTATGCATATACAATGCATGGCAATTAGATGCCTTATGCTCAAATGCAATGTGCTTGTGTCAAACAGTTTTGGCAATGGCAAGAACATATTCCTGCTACTGAAAACCAATCACAATAAGATTCAAAGCATAATCCATTAACATCTTACTAATGTGTTCCAAACTATTATTTAACGTTTTAACCAAAAAAAAAAAAACAGAGTCTAAATGTTAAAGTCTGATTTCGGATGATTTTTCTATTTTATAGGTAAGTAGACTTGTACTGTTAAACACCTATATAGGATTGAACCAACGAAATCACCCTCTGTTTCTCAATTACATTGGAAAGAAAGGCCACTTGATTAACATAAAATGGGCTTTGGTTTCCTACCACGTTCATCAGATTACCAAGATAACCGATAACTAGTTGTCTGGTACTGCAAAGTCGGAGATGACTTCAACCAAGCAATCCAGTCAGATGTACTTTTACCATAAGCTGGTTCAAACTTCTCAATCTTGATGCCCTTCAGAGAGTGCCGCCAACATTTATTTTGAGTGTTGTATGGGCAGCAGTTTGGGTTCTCTCCTCTGTGCATCATCTTTTCATATACCAACTATACATCATATAAGAAAAAGAAAAAAAGGAATACAGTTACAATATTTCTCCAGGAGGCACAAATCATAAGTTTATTCTTCCCTAGTACACATTACAACTACGAGAAAGGTCATAACATGATGTATAGAGGAAAAAAAACACCACACAGACAGCACATGTGCACAACCCAGTACCCACACACATTTACATACAAAGGGAATCTACACATAAAGCATTTTGTACAGTATTTGTGAGATCCTGTCATACCTTGGGGAATTCACTGCTGGAGGATGATACTATTGAAAGAATCTCTGGGTGACATGTCCTCAACAAATTATCTAATAAATCTTCAAAGCATGTTAATGGTTTGATTATTTCAAGCTTGAGATCAGATTTTGGGGGAAGTAAGACTTCTTCCAATTCTTCATGTATAATGACATTCTAAATCAACACAGCAAGTAGATATTTTCTCAGATGTAGAAAGTTGATTAATGTTCAAAAATTTTCAGAAAGTCGAAAGGCAATTACCTTTTTGGAGCGGACAATCAATTTTAAGCCACTGGAGTGTTTTAACTTCTCAAGAAGTTCTCTCAATCTAAAAAACCAGAGAGGATCTGCATCTCCAAGGTGGAATTCATGGCTATCTATCTGTACTGGTTCAAAAGAAAATTTGGCTGCCTTCAAAGATGAAGGATTTGAAAATGAGAAAGGCATCTTATCACCTTTATACTCAAATGAAAAAAGATTTGGAGCATCTATGTCAGCTTCCATTAGATTTTTGCATCCTCTCAAGACAAGTTTTTTTAGCTGTGTACTTGAAATCGTTAAATTCTTCAAGTTGTTACATTTGCTTAGGTCCAATATCTCAAGGAAAGGAAATCTAGCAAACTGATCTTCAAACATTTCATCTGTCATGTTGGCATCCTCCAATGTTAATCTTTTTAAAAATACACAAGCAACCAAGTCAATTTTGCACGGTAAGGATTTCTTCCCACAATACCAAAATGTTTGAAGATTTGGGGCATTGACTTTGATCTCTTTCGGTACATGGCAATGGTGTACCTCAACCCTATCAAGTTTGAGAAGACTTGAAACCTGCAGATTCTGCAACCCCGTGCAGTGTATGAATCTCAAATCCTCAATTAAAGGGCAGCTGGAGATCAGATTGTCAACTATCTGTTGATCAACATGGACTTCGTGGAGATACAATTTTTGCAGTTGCGGAAGCTTTATATTGCTGCGAAATTTCAACTTACACCCATGTAACCTTAATCCAGTGATTGTATTTGAAGCAAAAACAGTCTGGGGCAAATAATAATATCTACTTTTCTTGACAACAACATGCAGATCTAGCTCTTTCATGTTGTTTTCAATTGCAATATTGATCCAATGGTCCATGTGAGGGGCCAGTTCTAAATCATATGAGGTAATATGTAGCACTAATTTCTGTATGCTTAATTTTTGCTTGAGGTGGTTATTCAGAGAGTTGGCAACAAAGTCTTTAAATGTCTTAGTCTTGTTCCTCATTTCCAGACATCCCTCTTGTTCTTGAATCTTTTGTTGGTCAAATTTCAAAATGGAGAATGAAGTCCATATCTGCCTCCACTTTCTTGACAAAATACTGGTTCGAGCTGCATCTTTTGTATCACGAAGGAGAGAAAGGATGTGATGGATGATGTGTTCGGGCAATTGGGAGATTATATCCCTGGACTCAACTCTATGGTCCAACTCACTTAAATCCTCTCCACTTAGTTTCTTTCTTTGCCCAACAGTCTCGTCAATGGTGTTTAAATCTTCTCCACTTAGCTTCTTTCTGTCCCTAGTAGACAATTTGTTCCTTGAACTTTTGTGATGGACGCCTTTCATCCTACTTTCTTATCCAATTCTAGCTCCTGTTTGCAATAGTATTATATTACATTAGGCTAAATTTTCCCTTGTGATAATATTATTCATGAAAGGAGAAAAGTATATTACAAAATGGCTGAAATAATCAAAATCAAAATCCAACACCCTCAGCAGGCAGGGGTTGGCAAACAGAAAAACAAAACAGTTAGGAAAGATGTTTGAAATCTGCACAAAGCAAAGGCATGAAAAAAAGGATTACTCCCATTCAAATAAGATCCTTAGAGCAATTTTCAGCCCACAACACTCACTACGTCTGATGGCAGTTTTAATTGGAATCCAAGATTTCTAAGAATGGTGCAAGATTGGGAATTAGCGTCCTTAGGTTTTCTTTATCCTTTTAGATAGTATACTTTACCAAGGGTCGTCAAGAGGGTAGGATTTAATGATTCTCCTGCCAGAAGCCATGGATTTAAGGTTAAGAGCAATTATAAGGAATTAAATTCAGAGAGTGGCAGCTCATTCCTAGGAGAAGCATATGGAAAGTCAAAACTTCTCAAGAGTGGGGATTTCCACTTGTATAACAGCATTGGGAAAAATCCGTATAATAGATAACTAGAAAATGCGTCAAATAATCACTGCTTATTGTTTCTATTTGTGTAAATTAAATTGGGAGACAGTGGATCATCAATTTCTTCATTTCGACATTGCTAGAAAATTGTAATCTTGAATTTTCTTGTTTGGTGT
Source organism: Quercus suber (assembly GCF_002906115.3). NCBI lineage: Eukaryota > Viridiplantae > Streptophyta > Magnoliopsida > Fagales > Fagaceae > Quercus > Quercus suber. Next base: position 302,142 of record NW_027069920.1, on the reverse strand, counting down.
TAAATGGGTCATGTTGCTTTATTGCATTGTTGCAAAGGACACTTATCAGGTAGGCATTGTAGTGGTAAAAATTGGAAGGTAAGTTCCTTTCTGTTTACTGAGTTAAATGGGTCATGACTCATGCCAAGGATGGTAGTTGATTTATTTCATTCCTAGAAAGGAACATTGGTAGATATTGTAGTGGGGAATTTGATAGGTAGTTTTGTTTTGCTATACGGTGCCTTTGGAGAGAAAGGAATGCAGCATTCCTGAGGTTGTAAATCATCAGTAATGAGGCCAAAGCTTTTGTTCTTGTGATCTCTTCAATGATTAGATATTAGCTACGGCATTTTCTTTTCCAAATTTGTTGGAGTTATTTGATCTGTTAAATTTTAGATGCTAGATTTCATATTGGGTGTTTCCCTTGCATACATCTTGTGTAGAAGAGTAGTGCCCCTTATTGTGCTTTTTATTAAACTTAATTACCTTTAAAAAAAAAAAAAAAAAAAAAACAAAGCTTTCCATGGCATCTTCAAACAACAGAAGTTAAAAGTGAGAAGAATATCCCCACTATGTGAAAAATGAAAGAATACATATAAAATGTTACAACATAACTTTCTAATGAACAAGCACAAGTATTGAGTTTTCATGAATGTTAAAACAAGCAACAATACTTCCATATAGTCAACCTCTAAAGAAAGCACCCAGACTAAACTAACATGAGAGGAAAGTCACAATTCAAATATTTAATTTATCACAATCTTCATAATAACTTGGTTTACCTTTAAAAAAAAAAAAAAAAAAAAACAAAGCTTTCCATGGCATCTTCAAACAACAGAAGTTAAAAGTGAGAAGAATATCCCCACTATGTGAAAAATGAAAGAATACATATAAAATGTTACAACATAACTTTCTAATGAACAAGCACAAGTATTGAGTTTTCATGAATGTTAAAACAAGCAACAATACTTCCATATAGTCAACCTCTAAAGAAAGCACCCAGACTAAACTAACATGAGAGGAAAGTCACAATTCAAATATTTAATTTATCACAATCTTCATAATAACTTGGTCGGCCAATTTCACAATTCAAATGCTAATTGGATTTGCACCTTAGGATGTTTATAAGGATGAACACAGAATGCTTATATAATCTACTTCAATACATCACAAGATAAATAACTATACATAAGCCACTTCCAGGAGAGAAACAAATTTATGTCACCTTAGTTACTAACTGTAATTAATAATAAACTTCCAAGTTTTGGAAATATGGAATCACTAAACCAAAGATTTGAAAGCCATATGAAGTGAATTTCAATATATTGATTATATTCTAATTCTAGATGCTTCTTGCCATTATTTAGACTAGACATGACCGTTCATCAATACTAAATGCACTTGAAAAGATATGCAACTTCCTCCCTATATCACTATTTTCCATGAAATGTTAAGAATATGCATGGTCCTCAAACCAATGTTTCTAGATAAATATACAATGAAATGAAAGAATGGGGGTGAAAGACAGGTAGTGGGACTACTTTCTCCCAGAATTATAAAATCGCGAACTTCATCTTGTACTCTTCAAAAAAAGCAAGAATGTTAATGAGAATATCAGAAAACTTTGGAATTAAATCCTCAGAGAGGAATAGTTGAAATTAGTATTAAAACTATGAGTTCCTTAGGAGATTTATAATAAAAATAAACAATTGTAGATCTCAAATACCCTTAGATAATAAATCCAATATAGGTTAAAAAAAACAATAAACCAGAAATTCCAAAAACAAAAAATAAAGATTACCATGATAGGGGTAATACTTTTCTTATGGGTTTACACCAAAATTTGAATACTAATGCATTTACATTTCCTAGCATCTACTGTTAGCTGCATGATACAGGCTCAGCTATATATATATATATATTGTAGCATAAACTATATATGTGTGCATGTGCATGTGCGTGTGCGCGCATGTCCATGAGTGTGTGTGTATATAGCCTTTTCCTGTAAATGGTAAACCTCAACATTAGGAAGTCCTAATGCAAACTAAAGGCAAGGAAAAAAACTAACGACCTTAGAAATCATCATAAGCTGATATAGAAAGTCAAAAAACAAAAAATTAGAAAGCAAATACTACACTATAAGGCAAAAAAGGATTACATGGGTTATTTTTCATAGATGGAAATAATATTCATAAAGCTTCACTCCTAAAAGGTATAGAATGGCCATGCTAAAAAACATTATTACAAAATCGTTTTACAAATTAGAATTTAGAAAACTTAACCCTTAGTTTAGTCTTACTTGCCCATAAACCATCGATTGTTGAAACAAATTATTACAAAAGTATCATTAAGAAAATAGAGGTTTAATATTCAGTGTCAGAATATTCAACTATAAAAATAGGGAAATTCGTCAAACATAACCCATTTTGGAAATTCTATTGAAATCACTTTCTCTAATTTCAAATAAAAATAAAAATGCTGATATGGAACAAGATGTTCTTCTATAAAACCCATTGAATCCCTAAAAAATAAAAATATAATTCAATAGCAGAAGAATAAAAGGCAAAAAAAAAAATATATTGAAATCCCCATAAACTCAACAAATGTATTATTTACTACTGTCCTTTCAATTACTTCAAAAAATTATGTGTTTTCAGGGTCTCCGGAAAACAAATATCCTCTACTCATATAAGCAATTAATATGTTTAGATCAACCAAAGCTCCATCATTTTATTTATTTATTTATTTATTTTTTTAAAGAATCTAAAAAGTCACAATTTTTCCAAGGAAATAACCGACTGATACGCTTCATGACAATTTTACTCACGTGAATCCATCAAAACAAAACTCCGATGAGAAGAAATCGCACTAAACTCAATTGGGTAGGCGTTATTTTTCTCAATTGGGTCCCAAACAATTGAGGGAAAAAAAAAATTACTTTCCTTAGTTTTCCTACAATTTCTTGGTAACCAAACAAAGCAAAGCATCATCATCAACAATCAAAAGAAATGACAACCTTTTTCAGAATTATACAAACACATATACATATGAGCAAGAATACGATGAAAAAGGAAGTTACTTACCTCGTACTCCTAGAAAAGCACTGCTTATGCATCAGACAGACTTGAGAGTTGTTTTCTAAAGAAATGACTAATGAGAGAGGGTATTTTATAAGTAATTGGGCTATGATAGAAGATGAGTTATTAGGCCCTTTATTTTCAAGTACGTGGGCTATTTGAGATGGGCCTAGTTGGGTTGTCATACAAAGGAATCTTGGATGTTTGTTTTTATTTCAAATTGAAAATTAGAGGTGTTTGGGAGTATAGATTGAGATGAAATTTTTGTAATTTTTTAAAATATGTGGGTGAAAAAATGTGTGAAAATTTGTGTAATGTTATTTAAAATGTGAAAATATGAGTTTAAACTCAATCACCAAATAGGGCAAAAGTTCTTAACTTAATTTTGTTTGAGAGAGAGATTCAGCATAATCTTTTTTTTTTTTTTTTGCAGCTAGATTCAGGATAATCAGTTTTTAGTGTAGGCGAGGATTGAATTCTAAATCTTTTATTCAACCATCAGAAACTTTATCAATTAAGTTAATTGGAACCTACTCATTTTTTATGGTTTAGAAATAATGATAAGTTAATTAAATTAGGGGCATTTTTGGAAGTCAAAAATACTATAACTAACTTTCTAATTCTTCTTAATACATAAAGATAAATGTTAAATGTGTTTTTTTTTTTTTAATGAGTGTTAAAATAGTGTTAAAGTATAATTAATAGTATTGATTTAGATATCGATGATATCATAAAATCTAAATCCCTCATTTAAAAAATAAAAAAAACTGTTATTATTTTAAGAAATTTATAGTGGAGTTACGTTTGGTAGCGGTAAATGACTGCATTGTCTTTCTTACTAGGCATAAATTTGAGTCTCATTTAAAGGATTTCTCTTGTTTCGCACGTATGAACGTTACTGATTGATTTTTGAAATTATTTGGGATAGATCTGTACAGGGATCTTCCGTTGAGACCCAAAGAGCAACCAATAAACTTGTAGAGAACACTGAGGAAATTTCATAATAGCAATAATGGGGTAAATATATTCCACATTTGTTAGGGAAACAAAATTTGGGGCTTAAAGAATATGAAGAAAAATTATTGATGCAAGTAAGAAAAGCAAGAATTTGTTCAGTCATTTCATTTGGTAAATTCTTTTCTGATAGAACAAGAGACCTTGGGCCAAAACTAGTTGACTGTGTTACAAGAAAAATTCAGAATTCTTGTATGTTTTGCTGTGCATAAAAAATAGCTTAGTGGGCAAACTTTCACATGGAGAGGTGAGAGTGATGATAGTCTACTCTTAGGTGTGATGGAGTAAGTATACTCTTAGAGTATCCAATAATAACGGACAAAAGAAAATGAGACGGCTATTATTTGAGTAGAAAAATGCCACTATTTTCTCTAATACACTATACAATGTGACGTTGAATAAATAAATTCTACTATAATTACTGCTAAAAAAAAAAAAGCATAAAACATGCCTACGTTAGGAGTTACTGTATCATGTCGCTATAACCCAGTTCCGAATTCCGATCCATAACCTTTTGTAATGTAATTTACAAAATATCGGCAAAGGTATTGGTTAATAGGTTTGAATTAAAAAAAATACTTCTATATATTATTTCTTAGAGTTAAACTGCTTTTGTGCCCAGTGGTTTGATAACTGATAATTTAGTGGAGGTGTGTCTTTGCATTCTTTGAAAAACTTCCATGTATTATTTCAGTTCCAATACTACAGTGATATCAGTACTTTTTGGGGTGCTTCTAGTTCAGGCTACTTTGAGAAGTATCTAGGCTCACCTCCTGTGATTGGTAGAGGGAAAAGGAAAGCTTTGGAGGATATTAAAATTTGAATCTAGGATAAAATCAAAGGGTGGAACTTTGGAAGAAGAAATATATTTCTTCTGCTGGTAGAGGGCCGTTAATTAAGAGTGTAGCCCAAGCAATCCTGACTTATGCTATGAGTATCTTTCCCTTCCCAAATTATTTGTGTAGAGTTAAATGCAATGATGTGCAAGTTTTGGTGGAGATAATATAGTGGGAGATTGGTTGAGCTGGGACAAACTAAGCATTGGGTTTAGGAATTTGAAGTCTTTTAATCTGCCTTTGTTGCCAAAGCAAGGGTGGCGCCTAATCCAAAACCCTTAACATGCATCATATGCTTGGCATAGTATTGCACAGGCCATGGATGTGATTAGAAAAGGTTCAAGATGAAGGATTGGGTATCGAGACTCAGGGCGTGCCTGGCAAGACAAGTGGATTCATCAACCTCATCTAGTGTTATCTCTCCACCTAAAATTATTTTAAAAAATTCTCATGTGAATGAGCTTATTAACCCAGATTCTTATTGCTGGGGTGTGGACTTAATTGATCAAATTTTCTTGCCCTATGAAACTATTCGGATTAAAAGCATCCCTTTAAGTTCAAATAGAAGGGACGACAGAATTTTTTGAGCTGGAACTGCGTGGGGGCATTTTTACAGAAAAGAGTGCATATATGATATGTTCTAGCAGATGAAGCCCCCAAAAGGGGAGCTTGCCAAAAAAATCCTACCTACAGGAACAAAACTCTTTGAAAAATGCATTATTTCCAGCTATTCATGTGGGATGTGATCAGCGGAGCCAAAAACTGTGTATCATTTACTGTGGAGCGGCTCTTTTGTGAGATTGATATAGGCATTACATGATGGATTGAGAGAGTTGTAACTTGGGGAAGATTTATTATTCAGATGTTGAGGAGGCTCTGCTGAGAGAACAACATTGTTGACAGTTGAAATTTTCTTCACTGGAGCCTGGATGTTGTGGAATTGTTGAAATGAATCTCGCCTGAGTGAATCCATCGTGAACTCCAGAACAAACTTTCCACAAAGCCACAAGGTATGCATTGGAGTTCACTGAAGCCAATCAAGCTGCCCTTGGGCACCCTTCCCTTGCTATCCGGTTTTCAAGGGTGAGTTCTACTCGTGGGTTCCTCTCCTAATAGACGTAGCAATTTTGTATTTATGCTGTTTTATTTACGCCTACAAATCCCTTCTCCATTTTTTTCTGGTGAATTTATCCAAATCCTGGAATCTCCCTTGCTCAACTTCATGCTCTCTACTTCCATTTATATCATAATATGCCACCAGTTACATGTTTCATTTAGCTGCTCTTGAGATGTGCTTATGCAGGTATTTCATTGGCTAATTGAATTAGCAAATACATTGAAGACAAATCTATGTTTTTCATTTTTCAAGGATTGACTCTAAGCCCATTTTATTGTTCTTCTCTATATATGATAATTAGAAATTCAAATTACTCTTATAGGCCTGACAAATCAAGGTTTGAAAGAGTTCCGTAGATACTTCCTGTTGGATACACAAAAAATATTAAGGGGAGTAAAATGACGGGACTTTGTAAAATGTAAACTTGCAATTCTAGATTTTAATACAAATGTTCCAATATTGCTGAGAAATGCTGCCCTTATGCGTCAAATCTGAAAATCGAAATTGGATATGCATTAAGAGTGTGGCCATTATGCATCAATTCTAGATTTTAATGCAAATGTTCCATATTCCAGTGGTGCTGAGAAATGCTGCCCTTATGCATCAAATCTGGAATTCAAAATTGGATATGCTTTAAGAGTGTGGCAGAGGGCAGGAAATGACGGGGAATATATATATTTGCTACATTACATGCTGCCCCATAACAAATCTTCTCCTTTTTGTTCAGTCAGTAAAAAAGAGGGGTTTCCCCTGTAATATAGTATATTGCTACAGCTGTTACTGCTAATTGGTTGTAGCAAATTTGTATTTCTGATGTTGAGACCAAAATTTTTCCATGGTAGATGTGATGTGATAATTTTATGGGGGGTGGTAGGAGATAATGAGAAGATTGTGGGTGGTCCCACTATGTATTGATGCAATAAATCTATGGAGTTAACTAAGCAATCAAGAATGTCTTAATCAAATAGGTTAGAAGGAAATATGGTGAATGTGAGTCTGAGAAACGCTCTTCCTGTTATTCAACTCAGGAAAGTCGCACTAGCAAAATCTCAAAACCAGAAAGAAATGAATCCAGAGAACCCTCACCTTTATCAAATGTCTCTGCGTTTTCTTTTTCCTAGTTTTTAAAACTATATATGCCAGTCAGCTTCAGGTGCTTTGGGGTGCTTTTCTTGTTCAAGTTCACATGATTTCTCATTTGATTTGACACCCTAAGCTTGATAAAAATATTTCCAGTTAAGTCATAAAAGTTGATGCGACTAAGGCACATTTTTTACATATTTCCTGCACTGCTTCCAGCTTTATTTAGCTCAGCAAGGCGCTTTTGTTTAGCCCCATTCTCAATCTGCCTCTGGTACTCCAAATGCTCTTTAAGCATTCTTTGCTCTTTCTCCACCTCAGATGTAAGTTTCCTTTCCTGTTGCTCCAATTCGTCAGTGGTTACAGGATCCACAATCTCAGGATTCGGACGATCATCTCCACCATGTGCATCTGGAAAGGAACTGAAGCACAGAACAGGAGAAAATATAATGAGCTTTATTTGAGCCTAGGGATTGAGAGAGCATACTGCCAAAAATATATGCATTTCCAATTTACATATGTTTTAGTCAATGCCAATGTTAAAGTATGAACAAAGACTTACATTTGCTGCACATTTTCCTGCAGCTCCTCGCTAAATCCAGTTGCCTACAAAAAGCAAATTGTATTTTATTGGGAGTTTGGGACATTTATTTTCATAATAGAATTTCTATATTTTGTGGGAACTCAGAACTCTCAGCATATCATGTATCTTTCTTTCTTTCTATTTCGAAAAGCTACTTGTTTCATCAACCACGATCTTAGCTGCATTCTTGTCTCTGGTTCCTTAATTTATTAGTCATATCCAGTAATTGCAATCCTTTTTTTTTTTCGGTAACAGAAAAAAAAAGTTTATCCAGATCTGCTGTAATCGGTATAAGGAAGCCGCCTGAATTTTGTTTAACAATTAACAGTTCAAACCCTACGCAGAGGCTGAGACAAAGGCAAAGTATGAAGGAAAGACAATTGAGGTTTAAAATTCTCTGCATATTTTTTATGCAATTAACTAGCTGTTGTGATAATCTCTCAGTAAGTGCCTGCATTCAGTGTCTGTTGTATTTCAAATGTATTAGACTGCTCAATTTATTACTCTTTCAGATCCTTATTTACTACTATTCATGTAACCATGATCCGCATTTTCCTAACTTGGTTCCTCTAAAATATCCGTTTCTTTTACACTCTCTTCCGGTTTTGTTTCACCTTTTAACTCTAGCTCCTCCATATCTTATGTTTTTAGAATCCAATTCAAGTATATTTCTACAATTTCTGCCATCTTATATTAATATTTAGCATGTTTCCCACTTTTAGTTCCTGCCCCTTCTCCATTTTTTCCGGTGAATTTATATACATGTAGATTTGGACAACTGTTAACTACCATAAAGAGGAAACAGAAAAATAACCAGTATATAGCACCTTTAATACCTTTGTCTTTCTGTGATCCTTTTTCTTCTTTTTAGTCTTGGATTTTCCCTGTCCTTGTCTTGCCCCACCTCCTCCTCTGTGAGTACCCTTCTTGTCACTAAGAACAAGTGCTGACAACAATGCTTCGCTTGCAGCATTAGACTTCTCTTCAGCATCTTTGTAAGCCATATCCTCTAGGCGTGCCTATAAAAAAATAATATTACTCTGAAAACATTAAATCATAGAAAGGCAAGACGGTAACTTATAGAATTTTCAACAAAATGGCAAGGAGAATCCAACTCAAACCCGCATTAATGACTTCAGCAGGGGCACCATAATTGATCGGTAGTCATAAGCAGTTACTGAATCAATTTTTTTCCCCGTCTGTTGCATAGCAATAGAAGTTGTCCTGATTATAGCATCAAATTTGTAAAGCTGCAACAACAAACATAAAGATTCAATCATCCTATAGAATATAACAGTTCATCAAGCAACACATTTAATATTACAACCAACAACTGGGAAAATTTCACATGTTCATAGATTTGGCTATAACATACCTTTTCACCCATCTCATTAATCTGATTCGTGATCGCCAATTTTATTTTGTTGTCCTCCACTTGTTCTTCTCTCAAAAGATCTAATATCATATCGGACTCAAAAGTATCACAATTTGTCCTTTCAATCTCTGTGTGTCTTTTTAACAAGAGATACTTGTTACTCAATGGTTTGTATGCGGAAAACTTTTTTCTTCTCTTATCTTCTTCAACACAGATAGTCTCTAAATTCTTCCACAGCTTTATGTCTCTCAAACACCCTATTTTTTTCTCACAAATGCTCTGCATCCGGTGAAATTCAGCCTCATAGATCTTGAAAAACTCCATCGCTTGACTTCTACTTGTTTCCCTAAAATGAGTCCATTGCTTTAATTGCTCCCCAGTACTAATATTAGTACCACCCTTCATTAACCAATCCACAATAGCATCTTTGCACTCATCATCATTTAATACGATTTCATCATCAGCACTAGAAGTAACAGCAGCTCCATCATTCAGCACCACCAGCTCTCCACGTAACATTCTCTTGTCAAAAACTACACAAGAGAAGTCCTCATTGAATACAATCTTCTCATGATTATCAACACAAGACTCACCTCTGGCCTTATCCTTCTCAAGACTCTCGCAGAGACACTGTAACCTGCAAATACTGTCGAGATCATCCAAGAACTTGGACACACGATTAAGCTCTGGGATGTCAAGAAAGCATACGGAGAGCAGTGTGCGATGCATCCAATGTTTCTTAAGCAGCTGTTCTGAGATTCGCTTCTTAAGCATTTCCATTGTCAAGTCCATGAACGCTGAAAGATGACTTGAAACAAAACATCTAATTTTCAAGAACAACAATAACTTTACTCGAATTTTATTAATGATCACGTGACGCCTGCTATCCTCGCAGTAAGGCCATTCCTTCTGGTTCATGAAAACTTTTGACTCATCTAGGCCTTCATCTCCACGCTCGTTTCTTGACAAATCTTCCATCATTTTTACAGCGGCGGCCACATCCACAGGTCTCCATTTGCCGGATTCAACGGTGTCATGGACTGAATCAAATACAACTTCTGATTCGACTGATAACTCATCGGGAAAAGTCCCTAAATGCGTGCTCTTTATATGCTCCGCATTGGATTTGACGTCAAAAAACCGCTGGCTGCAACAACAACACGTAGAAAACTTCCAATTCTTTGCCTCCTTCACATACTCCACTGCCTCCATGATCACAGCCTCAGCCACGGGTGATTTAATATCCTTAACAAAATGCAGTTTAAGGTCTTTTAATTGAATCCTCAACAATTCTTTCTTTAGCTCCATACTCATGGTGTCTTTCCAATAAGCCTTGACCCGTGTAGTCACCATGTCTACAACCTTGGACGCGTGTTTCTTGAGCTTTCTTTTGTCATCCTCTGGCATTTTGAAGTTCTTTCTCGCTGTATTAACTCTCTCTTCGATCTCTTTCTTTCTGTTTTGTTGTTCTTGAATATCATTCTTTATGTCTGCCATAGATTTAGCATACAAGATCTTCTTCTTTTGCGCTTTGAGGGTTCTGAGTTCCTTTCTGAGTGATTCAAGGTGGTACTGTCTGGAAGCCAAGACATTCTCGGACGCATGGATCTCGTCTTGGAGGCCAGATTCGACTAAATTGTAGACTGCATTGGCTTGAGTAAGCGTCGGGTTTGGGTGGCGGGAAAGGATGGACTTGAAGAGATTCAAAGCTTCGGTTGGGTCACTGTGGAGTAATCTGATGGCGTGATTGATTTCTATGGTGATGGTGGATAATTGATCATCATCATCTTTGGACGGTGGAGGTTGAGAGGGAAAGGAGGGTGCATCATATCTTCTGCTCATTTTGGTGGGAAATGGAGGATAAAAAAAAAGTGTTTTGAATTGATGAATATTATTGACTAGTGAAAAAAAACTACTTATATGAGTTTGCCTCTCGACAATATATATATAGATATATATATATATATAATCCAGATTCATATGTGAGTGAGAAAAACCTGTAGCCATTAAGTAGTGATCAGTGGCAGGTATGTTTCTGAAAAAAATTCGAACCCTTTTGGTCCATTTCGAGATACTTTGGTACATTTCAGCCTAATTGGTCCATTACAGTCTGATATGGTCTATTTAATCCATTTCGAGCTACTTTGGTCCATTTCAGTCTACTTTATTCTATTATGGTATGCTATGGTCTATTTTATCTATTTTAGTCTATTAAGTCTATTTCGGTCAATTTTGGTCTATCCAGTCCACTTTAGTCCATTCGGCCTATTTTGGTCCATTTCGGTTTACTTAGTTCACTTCGGTCCATTTTGAATTACTTCTGTCCATTTAGTCTGCTTCATTCTATTTAGTCCACTATATTAAAAAGAGTAGGAACTAATTGACATAAAAATTTGCATATGACGCAGTAGAACTGTTAAAAAAAGACCTATTAAAATTGAATATTTTACATGGAAAACTATGTAACTAGACTATGTTTTTTCAAATATATATATATAATATATTTAATATCTTTTTTACAAAATTATTGTTTAATCAATTAACATATGACATATTAAGCAGTATTTGGTTTACTTAGGTCACCTGTTTGAAAAGACTATTTATCGCAAGATTGTAAGCTTGAGGAATTTTTCATGGTAAGGTTATTATGATATGTTTTATAGCACCAAGGTTGTCAAAATCAGGATCCTACGTAGGATCGTGGGAGGTAGGTAGAATCGTGGATCGTAGGATCGGATCATGGATCGTAAGATTCTACTTATTTTTAGATTTTAAGCAAAAAACCTATTGATAGTGACTTTGTATGTTATATAATCACTTAAAATATGAATCCATCTTTTAAAAAAAAACAATTGCATCATAAAATGTAATTTGCACGCACTATATCATTCTTATGTCATTCTAACAAAACAAAATATACTTAACTTTTGACATAACGTATCTAAAAAGTTCAGTACATGTTTAATTAGTAACTAAGTACCAAAATATTATCTACACATATGGAAAATGTTTTCCAAATTCTAAGTTCCAAATCCAAAATAAGTTAGGCTAGTTACCAGAAAGCTTAAAGGCAATGATGGCTTACGGCAACATCATTGAGAGGGCTGAGAGGTGCTGGGTTTTTGACAAAGGACTGAGGAGCGCGAGATTGAGGTCTTGGAATGAATGTTTCTAAATATTTTAGGATTTTTTTTTTTTAAATGTTAAACTTAAGAAAGCTTAAAGGCTGCAATAGCTCACCATTGAAAGAGCTGAGAGGTGCTGGGTTTTTGACAGAGGACTGAGGAGGCACGAGACAGAGGTGCTGGAGCTTAGTGTTTCTAAATATTTTAGGTTTTGTTTTTGAAAACATTAAACTTAAGTATTATAGGTTTTTTTGATATTTTATGTTGACATAGGAGTAAATTTGGGACTTCAATTCATTATTGGGCTTCTAATAACCCGTTGGACTTGTGGGTTTAAGTGGATTATCTTATCCAAATGAATCCCACTTAAAAAAAAAAAAAAAATCAAGCCAGATGGTAGGATCGGTAGGATCCCATATGATCCTATGATCCTATACGATCCTACCATTTATGCGATCCTGCTAAGATTTTAAACTTTTTGATGAGGTGAGATTGTAAGTGATTTTACGATCCGGATCGCGATTTTGACTACCATGTATAGCACAAAAGTTGGTAGATTAAGGTGTAACAGTAGTAATACAGAGCATATACTCCGTTTTTCTTAGACTCATTAAGGTAATTGTTGAATTTTTTGACTCAACACAGATTGAAAAATCTTTGTTGTATACTGGATCAAATCAATTTTTATTTTTTTTTAAATGGTGCTTTGGTGGTTCTTGATATTAAGAAAAGTTTACTCTCTTAACACACAATGCCCATTTGATATTGAATTCTCTTCCAATATCCAAAATTTTCTCATACATATATAGTTACCTTCCAAAAGTTCTTCAAAAACCGTTTTGACAGAGATTTGAAAATTTTCAATCTGATGGGATGGTGAATTTTTAATTATTTTCAAAATAACAAGTGGTTGAGTAATTATGGTATTAACTATAGTTTCTTGTTCAAAAACACCAAAAGAAAATAAAATGGATTAAAGTGATATTGTCAATTTTCCTTCTAGTGCTATTTCATAGCATAATTAGCTAATTGATTATATATATATATATATATGAATTAATACTAAAAAACCTAAGGTTAATTTCATATAGAAAATTTTATATCATGGTTTAAGCATAAAATTTAATAAAAATAAATGAACATTTATTATTAATTTTTTTAATGAGGTTTACTTTATCATTAACAAGACGATGAATGGTTAAATAAAGTTGTAGTCCAATTTTCAATTTTGATTTTGGTGTTAAGAAAGATATGGAATTCGATGTGTGGTCATGTGAGAGATTAGGTTGTTATTGTCGATAATCTACCATATCGTATTCGATATTAGTTTACAAAAATAAATGTCTTTAGCTGTCTAGGAAGATTAATCATCATTGATGATTCGATGCATTTAATTAGAGTAATGCTACATTTGCAAACGTTTTTACAATATTTTTACAAACTGTTAATATGACCAATTTTTTATTGGTTTTCATCTATACTCATTATTAATATCACTTTTTCATTTACTAATAGCCACTCAATATATTAGCAGTTTGAAAAAAAATTGTATTTCTAGCGTTACTCTTATTATCATTTTCTCCAAGCAATTTAATATTTCAAGTGGGTTGTGTTTCTACTGATCTAATATTTTTGAGGCCTTTTTGAAATTGATTAAAAAAAATGCATAGTCCTTATTTTTTTAAATCATTAATTATCATAAAATTGGTCTTTTTTATAATGGGGCTGAAGCCTCTTTATAAAAGTGGTAGGACGATTTGTAATGGGCTCTAAGGCCAGCTTGTGTTTTTGTCAATATGATAAGAAGCAAAGTATTTTAATGTTTCAATTGGGTTGAGTTTAATATTTTTGAGGCCTTTTTGAAATTGATAATAAAAATAAAAAATGCATGGTCCTTTTTATTTTTCAGACAATTAATTATCATAAAATTGTAAGTCTTTTTATAATGGGGCTGAAGCCTTTTTATAAAAGTGGTAGGACGATTTGTAATGGGCCCTGAGGCCTAGGCCTTAGGCCAGACTGTGTTTTTGTCAATATGATAAGAAGCAAAGTATTGTTTTCCCTTTTACATAGGATTTAATAGGACATTCCACATGGACATGAGCACTACATATTAACAGACAAACAAAAATAAATAAAATAGTTTACCAAAAAAAAAAAAAAAAAAAAAGAAAATTCCGTCAAAACGTAGAGAGATATATTTTTTCTTTTTATGGGAAGATCGGTCTTTTCATTAATAGCCAATAAAAACCATTACAACACACCAAATTTAAAGAGAAAAACTAGTACCACTGCACACTTTTGAGGTAATGATCACTTCACAAGTACAAGCATTTATACTTGTAGAGTGTGGGGAGTGAGGACTGGGGTTTAAGTTTCCAAAAGGGAGTAGCAGTTAAGTAGTGATTTGTCGCGGATATGTTTCTTTAAATAAATAAAGTCTACTTTGGTCCATTTTAGTCTATTTGGTCCATTTCAGTCTGCTTTGGACCATCTCAGTCAATTTTGGTCAAATTCGGTCCATCAAAACAATTTTCTCATGATTAGCAAAGCAAGATTATGTAAGTGTAACCCGCAAATATTGTAGAGATCATCCAAGAACTCAAACATTTTTATTGACATATCTTCTTCGGTCATGACGGATTGTAACTCATTAGACAAAGTCCCTAAATCTAGTAAGTATTGACTCGTGTAGTCACCATGTGTCGATGACGATGTTGGACGAGTGTTTATTGAGCTTTCTTTATCGTTCCAATAATGCGTATCTGGTTAAAAAGAAAATACTTCGATGATCACAATGTTCCATCTTCCCTTTTTAAGTCGCTAATATTCATATAGCCTTCCCTATGATGTCCGCAAAGAAAATATACATTGACTACCATAGTTGAAGTCATGATGCATGCATGCTTCTTGATGAATAGTGTGCCCAGATCAATTACGTCTTTTATTTGTATTGTAATTTGTAAAGTTTAGTGATATACCGATCTTTAAGGGATGAAAGATGGTTTTTTGGTATTGAAATGAGAGATTTTTCTCTGGGAGTTTCATGTTCTTTTGGGGTACTTTGAGTGTGTGATGGTATGAGATGCTATGGTGTCTACCATCTAATACATAGGACACTGTGCTTTGATTTGTAGTAAAATATATTTCGGAAAATATTTTTCAGTTTTCAAGTATTTGTTTGTAGGAAAAATATATATAGTCAAACTATAATATTTCTCATTTACTTTAAAATCCTTTATAAAAAGTTATAAAATATCTTTGAAAATTTGGTAAAATAGTTTTCAAAAACATAGTAGCTTCCCCTCCCCCATTTGGTTGCTAGATCACTGGTCTGGTAGTTGGACACACCGCTCCGGCGATTGATGCCAGTGGTCCGATGACCGAAGACTTTGATCTACGACTAGTGCCGGAGGACTAGCGGCCTGTGTTCGGAGATTCCGCTCTAGTGATTGGTGCTGGCAGTCCGGTGGCAAGAGATGCCTCACCAACAATCGACGTTGGCAATTCAATGGCTCGAGACGCCGCATTGCAACCAGTACCATAGGTTTAATAATCGAAGGCGCTGACTTGTTGGCCAGTGTTGACAGCCCGGTCATTGGAGATACCGCTCCAGTGATAATAATCAACACTATGGTCGTTGAAGTCACCGTTTTGATTGTTGGTTCCAACGATCTTTGGACCAATGTTCTTGAACTTAGGCATGTTTTTCTTGATATTTGTATTACCGACTACCAACAAACACAATAAACATCAATATTCTCTCTCTTACAGAAAGAAAAAAAAAAATCTTTGGCTTTTGTGGGTCCAGGTTTTTAAAATAATTTTACAGGGTTAGGTTTAGATAGAAATATGGTGCCCGAATTGATTCATATATCTGTTTTGGATAGAATATAGAAAACAAAATGGTTTAAATTGCATGCATGATTGTATTTTCTTTCATTTTATTACCAATAAAAAATTCACACAGCTTGGCAAAAAAAAAAAAAAAAAAAGTTTGGTTTAACTGTCTATACTTTTATGACCATTGACATATATGGGTAGTTAATGGGAACTCATAAGTCAATCTATATTCTATATATCTAAAAACAAAAATATAGAATTTATTATTACTATGCTCGCATCAATGGCAATATTACTATTTTCTTTTTATTCATAAAAAATATTATTTATTTTCATTCCTTTTCTATTAGTGTTTTAATAATTCCAAAATTTCTATTTTAGCTTCCATTGAAGCCAACCAATTCATACCTATTTAGTTGCCACCACCCCTATAAAATCAAAAAGAAGATATATATACCATTAGGCATCATCTGTCTCTCTTAAGTGGAAGAAGAATGATTTTGAATTTAGCTCCTACCAGAAAAAGAGGTCCTTTAAGAGCTGTAGGTCTATATTATTGAGTAGGGATATCGCTTTGTTACTTAAAATCATATGGTGTGTTAAGCATGTTTTATATATTGGAGTATTATGTTTTTATTTTATTTTATTTTATTTTTTATGCCTCTTTTAAAATGAATTGTTGCCAAGAAAAATAGTTTGCTCCCTGCTTCGTTGCAAAAAGGTAATCCCAATATTTGCAATTTTATGTTTCCATGTATTTGATAAAATGACTATATTAGGCAACGATAATTTTGTTTTATTATCCCCTTCTCCATCAACATGTTGGTACCTCACTTTTGCAACCATTGACGTCCTAAGCATCCAGCTCCATGAAAAAGTTACACTATCCCTAAAACTGAGAGCCCAAATTCTTTGTCAATCTGCTCTAATGAAAAGAAACCAAAGAACCAATCTTTGATTGAAAATTCAAATGTTCTAGCAATTGTAGAATTTTTTCCCCTTGACCACTTGGATTTTAGAAGTTGAAATAATGAACAAAATTCTGCATAATGTATAATTCATATTAGGATGCATCCCACCAAAAAATGATAAGACATATAATATACTTATATTAGGAATAATATTTATTTTTGTTATCCACATTATATTTAAATAAACTATCTAAAAATTATGTGACTCTAATAAATTATCATATCATATATCATATACTATATATAATAGCAAAAGTCTTTTCTTATAATTAAAAATGTGCTGCCATGTAGAAAAAATGCCTATTTAAAATTCTGCCACGCTTGCAATTAAAAAGCGAAACTTTATATTGTTTTGCAGCGACAAAACACCGTTTTCATAGTTTCCCAGTTTTAAAAAAACTCACCGGCCAAAATTAAATACGATGAAAGGTCCATAGAGGAATTGTGATACAAAGATAGAGAGACAGATACAGAGAAATAAAGAGACAGAGATAGAGAGAGACTTAGATACAGTCCATAAGGTGCACAGGAATTGAGATTGAGGATTGGAACTACCTTGTGACCAACATAATTATTCACGCAATTGCATCCTTTAAACTTTAAAGTTTGATCAACTAGAAGACTTGCTTGCTGTGTGGAGATAGAGGAAGAACAAGAGATTGACGGAACTAAACACAGACCAGCAAAAGGTACGCATTGCTTCTCTTCAATGGTGTGTTCGAATTTGAATTGAAATTCGAATATTTATTCTCTTTCTTTAGATGCTTTGTTGTCAATATTAATTCTTACAGCATGGGCAAGAATGGCAGACCTCTAGAATCATGAGAGGCCATCTCCAAAGGGCATATATAATAATGGCTATATGTAAATCAAACCGACCTCTAGATATGGTGATTTCCTTAATTTAAGGGGAACATTGAGAAGATTATTAAAAAATAAAAGCATTTTATAGTTTATTATAGTTTGCTTGAAAGGAATTCTACCAGGAATGTTTACATGGGGCCAGTGGGCTATGAATAATTAAACCATTTGTAAAAGTGATTCAGCCAAAAATTGACTATTGCATTATACACTTTTTCTTTTGTACAAGGTGTAAACTGTTATTTTTCTTTGGCCTTTAGTATGAAAAATATATATATATATATATATTTAAACTCTAACAACTTTTTTTCAACCTTTTAGATGTAATTGAGATTCAAAGGAAGTTTTGGTAACATTAGGGATTTTCACCCTTGATTTTAATAATCGGATTTTAACATGGATGCTTTAGAGTGTATAGTAATTATAATTTTTTTGGGTTAATTACTTCATTTTAAAATAACAAATAAATAGTAATTATACACTTTGCAACAGATTTTTAGACGTTGTTATCAACTTCCCTACAACGATTACTTCAAACTCTTTTTTTTGGTCTCTCTTTTACTGTTTTTTCCCCACATTAAAAAAAAAAAAAAAAAAAAATTTGAATATCCTTTTGTTTAGACAGATATATAATGTTCACCAAGTATTTTTGCAACCAGGTGTTTTCAAGAAACGTTGCTGGATAAAGCTGGTAGGTTAGGATGGCCTGACTATCATTCTTCTCATTCTCTATCGTATGACTTCCATTAGGTTGATTCTATTGTTTCTCCAATTGACTTCTTTTCTTTTCTATCTCAATATTAGTATCATTGGATTCATCCATTGGACTACATTTTGTCAATTGATGTATTTGGTATAGTTCTCAGCAAAATTGAGTTTTCTTTGGTTTATTTTTTGAAAATAAAATTTCTATTTTTAGGCTTTACATTTCAGTCTACTTCAAAGATTACATTTTCTTGATTCTGAGGATGTTGCCAAATCATTTTTCTCAAACTTTGTATATCATGTTTAGAATACTTCAATTCCATATTAATCTGGTAAGATTTTTTAATGTTCCTATTGCCTATGTCTTTATATTAACTAATGATAAGCATTTCTATTTGTCTCTATTGAACCATTAGTTTGATAGTTACATTAAATAGTGGGCTTATGAATGGAGTTTCTGACCATGAAGTGAGACTTTGCACCTTAAAGATTGCTTTTTTGAAACAGGAACAGATAAACTCTTTCTATATTGCTACTTTTATGGATTGTGATGTGTCGATATTTTTTTTTTTTTCTACTAGTCTTAATAGTCTCTCAAGAACGGGGTGATTCAGTGCTGACATTGTTCCTTTATCAATAAAGGTAAATGCCACATCCCTTCTTATGTATGTAAGGCAATATTTTTGTAGCTGAACCAAGTATATGAGGAGATATAATCATGAAACTCACTGATCAAAATGTTCCACCTATATCATAAATTGAGATCCAATTTTTTGCCATGTGTCCAGTTTTAACCTTTTAAATTTTTGAGTCAATGAGTTATTGGTTCAAAAGTCGAAATAACATGGGTCTAGTATTAAAATGGCATCAAATTATCTGATACCTTCTCCCCTTTAAGCTCTTCAGTGCCTGCAAATTTTCTGAATATATACTGGTGGTGAATTGGGTACCAAAAGGTTACTACATCAACTTATGCTTGCGTTATTTGTAATTATATCTAGGTAATCTACTTCTTTCTGCAAGTCTAATGATTTTGAATTTCTCACGATTTTAATTTTGCCATAGGATTCACTGTTGCTTATTCTGCTCCAACAAGACATGCTATGCCCCAAAAAGAATTTTCTCTCATGTGTGCTATTTGTTGGTCTTTCACTCTAAATGTTTGCCTAAATAACACCCACTGCCCTTTCTCTTTTTTCTATTCATAAAAACATCAAACAAATCATTATTTTCAAAATAGAGGAGTGAGCGTTTTCTATCGTATGTTACGTATTGCTGGACTAAACATATGGGTTTTGTAATGCGCATTTAAGACCTTGGGAAGCAGAGATCAACGGATATTGCTTTATAATCAATCTTCTGGTCTCTTATGCAGTAAAACCATGACGTGCTCCAAGAATCAATTTCATTAAATTATATGGAGGTAAATCTACGTTAGCTCAAATTGCCACTCAAATGTCTATGGAAAATTAAAAAATCTACTTTCAGGTTTTTAGTTATGGTCTTCACAATGAGTTACACTCATGAATTGTATAATCTCAAATGCAAAGGATGAAGAAGCCTTTGATTTAATATGTTTTATTGCTTGCTTCTGGAATGATGGATGGTCATTGACTTGCTATGCATGTTGCCTATGTGGAGTTTTATTTACAATCTCTCTCTCTCCCTTTCTCTCTCTCTCTCTCTCTCTCTCTCTCTCACTCTCTCTCAAACATCAATTTCTCAATTTTTAAGTAGTCAAAAAAATTTTAAAAAAAAATGTTTGTTTTTGCAGAGTAAACCAGCAAAACATGAAAAGGTTTTTGAATTGGTTTAGCCTTTTAGGTGAGTCAATAATTTTGTTTTGCTGAAATAATTTGATTATAGTTCTTTTTTTTTTTTTTTTTTTTTCATGTCTTCCTCATGTATTGTATACTCTATCTGGCTAGCTGTTTTTTTTTTTTTTTTGGGCTTACCAAGTAATATTTCTACAAGTAGAATTGTGCTAATCAGATTCAGGAGCTTTGGGGCCCTTCTGTTGTTCAGGTTCACTTGATTCCTCATCCCATCTGACATGCTGAGCTCGATAAAAATCAATCCAGTTAACAGTTCCAAAGTTGTAGCCACTGAAAGGCACATCCTCTGCCTCATTCCTTAGGAAATTTGCACCGGTTAGCTCAGCAAGGCGCTTTGTTTCTTGATAAAAATCTATCAAGTTGTGGCCACAGTAAAGAACCGTAACCTTTTTAGACTTCTTTTCTGCATTTATGTGATCCTCCAGGCGTGCCTATAAAACCCGAAAATATCAGATCACAGATGGGAAAGAAGGCAACTGATAAATAGAAACCTTGAACAAAACAGCGTGGAGAATCCTACACTAACCCGCATGTATGACTTTAGTAGGGGTACCATAATTGATCGGTAGTCATAAACAGTTACCATAGCAATTTTCTTCATTGTCTGCTTCATGGCAATAATAGTCGTCCTGATTATACAATCAAATTTGTAAATCTGCAACAACAAACATACTGAGATTCAATCATCCTACGGACTATAAAAGTTCATCACTAAACCCAAAACCCCAATACAACATCTCACAAATACAAAGAGAAGAAATTTTTCTTCTTTGCAATTGCCGCACCACTCTCTCTATTTTTCTTACTAAACAACAATCTGCATCTAACAGTAACTAAATTCAGAAACTAATTTCCTGTGCATGTCTTGCAAGCATGCATGAATTTAATTGCTAGGCTCAAAATTTCGAGCCACCTAGTCTATACTATGTAAGCATGGTACAAGAATAAGCAGATTGTGTTGACAATGTATGCAAAGGACACCATGCAATTAAAGCCAACATTTATAATATCTCACACAACACATTGAATTTCACATCAAACAACTTGGAAAATTTCACATGTACATGAATTTTTCTGTAACATACCTTTTCAGTCATCTCATCAATCTGATTCCTGATCACCAATATTATTTTGTTGTCCTGGTCTTGTTCTTCACTCAATATATCGAATATCATATCTGACTCGAAAGTATCAGCATTTATCTCTTTCTGCCTTTCTAACAAAAAAGACTTAAATGGTGATCATGATGCTCTGCTGTCTAGATACGGAAATTCTTCCATTTGTTTCAGTTGATACTCCAGATATTTCCAATGCTCTAACTCTTTCAAATACTTGGATTTTATTGCACGAATGTTCTGCATCCGCTGAAATTCAGCCTTATAGATATTGAAAAGCTCCTTGGCTTGAATTTTACTATATAACGCAAAAGATGTATACTGTTGTAATTCCTCTTCAATACTAGTATCTCCGCTCAATAACCAATCAACAATAGCATCTTTACATTCATCATCATTTAATTCGATTTCGTCATCAGCACTGAACCTAAAAGCAAATCCATCATTTGGCACAAAGCTCTCCACGCAACATTCTATTGTCGAAAGCTACCCAAGAGAAGTCCTCATTAAAAGTAATCTTCTCAAGATTAGCAACACACGGGTCACCTCTAACCGCATCCTTCACATGACTCTTGCAGAGACTTTGTAACCCACAAATATTGTAGAGATCATCCAAGAACAAGAACACACGATTAAGGCCTGAGATGTCAAGAAAGCATACCCAGAGTAGAGTGCAGTTCGTCCTATGTTCCTTAAGCAGCGGTTCCGGGATTTGCTTCTTCATCATATCCATTATCAAATCCATGAACACTGAAATCTGACTTGAATCAAACCATCCAATATTCAAGAATTCACGTAACCTTTCTTGAATTTTATTAATTATCTCTTCACGCTTGCTATCATTGCAATAAGGGACATTCGTCTTGGTTCATGAAAACTTTTGATAAATATTGACCTTGATCTCCTTGTTCGTTTCTTGACAAATCTTCCATTATTTTCACAACCGCAGCCCCGTCCACGGGTCTCCACTTCTCAGATGATTTACAAATTTTGTAGAAAGATTCTAATTCAGTACTATTGTTTCCCCGCAAAAAAATTTGTGAAGTGCATAAATGCTCATTGAGGATTTGTTGCATCATCAAAATTTCGCTGGAAAACATCGAATGGAAATTGCACCTGCAACGCCCCACCTTCCAGATCTTAATCTCCTTTAAGCCCTCCAGGGCATGTGTTGCTGATCTGTCATTCTCAAAATGGCGTTTAAGATCCGCCATTTGAATCTTCAAAGACTGCTTCTTTAGATACATAGTCATTGTATGCCATTAATTCTTGAATCGCGCCGTCTTGTATGATGAGTGAGGCTTAAGAATTTTGATTTTTTTCCTTCTTGTTATAGCTCTTTCTTGTATATCTTCCTTTCTTTATTGCAGTACTTGAATCTCATGCTTTACAGTTGCCAAATACATGGCATCTTGTCTCTTCATAATTTTTCCTTTCAGAACCCGAAGTTCTTTCTTGGAGTCATAATTAATACTCGTTGGGATCGATAGAGCAGAATTGCAGGTTTCCAGCGCCTCACTATAACGGACTAATCTATAGAGGACTTTTGCATGGGTGATGGAGAAGGGTAGCGACCCAGGACAATTCGTGTGTTGGAGGATTTCAGGGACTCTATTAAGTGTTCATGCATCAAGGCCACCCTATCCCGCAACCCAAGCTTCGCTCTTGCTCACAATGCCCTGCTCCATCTATATGACTTGCCCTGCTCCATCTATATGACTGTTAGGGACTCGAAGCAGGAACACTTAATAGAGTCCCTGAAATCCTCCAACACTGCCATGACGAATTGTCCTGGGTCGCTCCCCTTCTCCATCACCCATGCAAAAGTCCTCTATAGATTAGCCCGTTACAGTGAGGCGCTGGAAACTTGCAAATCTGCTCTATCGATCCCAACGAGTATTAATGATGACTCCAAGAAAGAACTTCGGGTTCTGAAAGGAAAAATTATGAAGAGACAAGATGCCATGTATTTGGCAACTGTAAAGCATGAACTGCAAGAAAGAAAGGAAGAGATCCAAGAAAGAGCTATAACAAGAAGGAAAAAAATCGAAATTCTTAAACCTCACTCATCATACAACACGGCGCGATTCAAGAATTACTGGCATACAATGACTATGGATCTAAAGAAGCATTCTTTGAAGATTCAAATTCTTGGGTTTCTTGATTATTGGACAGTGGAGGTTGAGAGGGGGAAGTTGGTGTATTGGTTTTCATTTTGGAGGGAAAGTGTGGTTTGAATCTAATTGCTTCTGTGAAGGAAGATGAAATGGGTGAACTGCAAATATATATATGAAGAGAAAGAAGGGCCCGGAAGCCCAAAAAGGAAAAAGGGGAATTGACCTATATTTTTGTTAGGTGAAAGTACACATATTATACCTGGGCTAAATGACCCATATCTTTACTAGGTGAGAGTACACATTCTATTTGGGCTAAATAACCCATAAAAGTTTTGGGTTTTATGGCCGGACCGGTCGTAGACTCATGTTTAAAAATTTGACGATTTATGCTTTTTATTAGATGAGAAATAAAAATTGTAGATGAGAATTATAAATATTAATTTCAAATTCTTCGTAAAATGGTGTAATTATTTTCTAACAAAGTATATATAGCAGAACACAAATTTTATATTAAATGAAAAATAAGCATATGAATGCAAACATAAAAGCTACTAATCAAAAACCAACTCATAATTAATTATATTAAATGCCCAATAAATGAAACCACACAAATTTTTTATGTTCAAGCATTCAAGCTCATAATTAATTATATTAAATGCCCAATAAATGAAACCACACAAATTTTTTATGTTCAAGCATTCAAGCTTATTTAAAAAGAAATGATATGTCTACAATATTTTTACAATATTTTTACAAAAAATCTTAAGTGGTAGGTTATTACTTGTTGTTATTGTTGGGGTAAAAAAGTAATCTTAGTGTCAGATTTAAATTTGAACCAATAACAACTAACCACTTATGATTTGTTGTGAAAATGTTGTGAACATAGCACCTCTCTTAGTTAAAACACATACAACATTAACATAAAACCTATTTTTATGTTCCGTAGTCCTTAACACTAAAGACATTCTAGGGACTTGTGTATAGCAGCAATAGCATTTGTGTATGATTTCACCTATATATGTAAAGAAGGCGAGTTATGCTTCTGTAGCAATGAGCTTTGGGAGACTAAAAGTAAGAGAGAAGCAAGAGTTTGGAACATAAATATTAAACAGGGAATGAATCCAATTGACAAGATTCAAATTAATTTACCAAGAATTCTTATCATGCATATGTCAGACAGTAGCCTAACTTTCCTGTTCATTCAAAGCAAACCAATCATCCAAGGGGACAAACAACCATGCGTTAAGAGCATCTACCAGTGGTCCAAGCATGAGGGCCATTTCCTTCCAATTAATTAACGTTCAAATCTGGAATAACTTCAAACAAAAAAACAAACTCAAGATCTAAAACATAGAGAATCTCATAGTATGGACAATCTTGTTTGGTTCTCCAAGAAATCAAGACTAGTCTTCCTTACTAAGACCAATTCCTATCTAATAAGCAATATGTGGCATTTTTATATAAAAAACAATACAAAGTGTAATGAAAGATTAAGATCTCTAGCAAATTCAAAATCAGCTATTTTTAGCAGATGAAAATTAAGGTGTTTCTTTATTCTTCTCCTCTTCTATCACCAATCCCTGCTTCCCCCCTTAAAACTACATGTGATGTGACATGGAACGCAAGAAATGGTTTTTTAGGGGGAAAAATTTTAATGGCAACACTTAGCAATGCAAAAGACACAGAAAATCATAGAAGCTCATGTTTTTGAGGCCTTACAGGTTCTCTAGCTTTGTTAGAGCACCAAAGCTACTTGGGATTAGGCCTTCAAGTGATTTAGCTTGAAGTCAACTGTAAAAGATAAAGTGCAGTCAACATAATATATTTTAAATACCTTAATGTAAAGAAAACTCAAATTAATATTGAAATGATAGTAATGCTAGGGAAATTGATGCATACAAGTCCTTCAGTTTTGTAAGAGTCGCAAATAATTCTAGAAGCATTCCAGTAAAGCCATTATTAGATGCCCATCTGAACAAGAAAAGATCAATCCATAAATGAATTCACAACTAACATAAGAGATCTGATGGTTCAATTTTTGCTTACACCAAAAATCAATTAGTGTCTTGATTTGATAATAAAGAGCTATATTCAATAATACAATAGTGATAATATGAACTGTTAATACTTTTCTTTGAATTTTGTTGTGGGAAAGTAATAATATTAAATAGTATTCATTTTAGACTGAAATCATCTTTTATAAAAACTATTTTAGTTCACATATGAGTTTGGATATCAAACATCCACCTTTATGGCAAAAATACAATCTTATTCATATTATATTATATAGAAATCATGTCTTTTAGTTCTATATATTGAATTGGATATCTCTAAAGAAAAACTTAAATTCATAGAATTCATGTTATACACAAATCATGTCTTGGAATTCATTTATAAAAAAATGCTTCTAACGCCACAGCCCATTGTTAAAAAAAAAAAAAAAAGAGTCACACATGCCCCACCTACCTGTTTGTTCCCCACCACATATCCTTACAAAATATCTCACTCTCTTCTCTTTGGCCGACCATACCTCACTTTACTCTCTTTTTTTTTTTCTTTTCTCACAAACACACAAACAATGCTCTCTCACTCCCTCACACTTCCCCACCGGTACCTCACTACCTACCACCATCTCCACCATCATTTTTTTGGCAAGATCATCAGAAAAATATTTAGGAACCTCTAAGCATCTTCATCCATTTTATTTGAGGTAAAAATTTCTAATCTTTTTGGTAGGTTTTATATGCTTTTGCTAGAGTTTCTCTTTATCTAAACTTTGGAAATGATATTCATGTGACTTATGAGCTTCTTGGGTGATATTCTTGTGATTATGTATATGGGTTTTTATTTGGTGGACTTAATTTGATGAGTGGGTTTATGGTTTTTACAATGGTGGCTATCTAAGGTTTGTCATAGTGGAAATTTAGGGGTTTTGAGTTATATCATGTGATAGTTGGTAAATCAAAATTTTGCATTGCTATTGGGTTTATTTGGAGCTAGTTAAAAACTTGTATTGTTTGTCTTAGAGGATATTGTGATTTTGGTTTCATGGGTCTCTTAATGATGTTGTGTAGTCCTTGTAGGAACTACTTATTAAGTGTTGAGGTTTTAATGTTATGGAGAATACCTTGAATGATTTAAGTCTATAAATTGGAGTCTATGCCTTGTAAATTAAATTGTTGAGAAACTTTGGAAGTGAGGTACATTACTTGTGAGGTTAAATACTTAGAATTGCCTAATTAATTGCTTATTTAGCTATCTCTAATTCATAGTGATAAGTAAGAATTATAAGCGCCCACAGCTGACGAAGTCTACAGCTTAGGCTGACGGTATTAATTGAAGTAAGAGAGCTAAAGACCCCATAGCTGATGAACAGTGATGTGACGGGTCTAAGATGGAAGGAAGCCTGCTCCAAGGGGTTAACTCCATCTTAGGGCTGACGCCGATATGGCTGAAGGGTAAAAGATAAGCTAACGGTCCTGAAGCTAACGGTTCTAATAATATCTTTGTCTTGGTCACCACGCATGAGTATATAAGAAAATGACTTGTATCCCACACTGAGTGATAGTGTCTTACAAGGAAAGGATTCCACATTCTACACTCATGAGGACTCCTATAAGGAAAAGACTTCTACTCTAAGGAAGAGAGGTCAACTCTCTACTACTATAAAAAACTCCAATACCCTCATTAGATCGAGGTAAGCATAATTAACCCCTCTCTAGCACTCTAGAGTTGTAACAAGTTCTAACTTGACATTCGAAGGGTATTTGGCCGGCACCACACCGGTGCTCTCTGTAAGGTCTTCTCATTTTTTTGTTGTGCATGTGTCGTTTCGAGTGTGCAAACATCATGTGACTCACTGGTGATATTTTCGGCATCATCAGTTGGCGCCGTCTGTGGAAAATTGGACGTTTTCTAGTTTGTAAGCCATTGCAAACGCTTTCCAGACAAAAGAGTTGCATGGTGCTAACTCGCTCGATGGCAACAATGAACATTCAGGGAGACAAAACCCGTGCAGTGGCCCTAGAAAGGCAGGTGCAGACCTTGGGTGCCACCGTAGATCGCCTTACTAAGCAGAATCGCGATCTGGAGGAACAGTTACACCAGAAAAATGTAGGTCACGACACTCAAGAACAGGACCAAGAAGGCACTAGTGCCGATAGAAGAGAACGAGAAAGGCTGGAGGGCAGTAATGCTCCGAGTAGACCAGAGCATCAGAGTTTGAGCATGCCATGCCTCATGGATGCAACTCAACCACACATTGCCACAGAGATACAGGCAATAAAGGAACAAATGGAGGTCATGATGAATGCCTTCAAAGGACGGGTATCTAATGACCTTGACGATCTGGTAAATCGCACTGACTTGCCATTCACTACAGCCGTCAATTCCTTCCCCCTACCACGTAAATTTCGTATGCCGCATATAGACAATTACGACGGGGTGAAAGACCCCCTGGATCACCTAGAGACCTTCAAGACCTTGATGCACCTTCAAGACCTTGATGCACCTTCAAGTGGTAGCGGACAAAATCATGTGTAGGGCCTTCCTTATGACGCTGAAGGGCCCCGCAAGGGGGTATGGTTTAGCCGATTGTCGCCGAATTCCATCAACACCTTCAAGGAGCTAAGCGCTCAGTTCACTACCCACTTTATTGGGGGACACAGGTATAAGTAGTCCACGGCATGCTTGATGAGTATCAAGCAACGAGAGGATGAGACGCTGAGATCCTACATAACGCGCTTTAATAAGGAAGCACTATTGATTGACAAAGCCGACGATAAAATACTTGTAGTAGCCTTTACAAATGGGTTGTGAAAGGGTAAATTTTTGTTCTCACTATACAAAAACGACCCCAAGACTATGTCGGAAGTACTCTACAGGGCCACCAAGTACATGAATTCTAAGGACGCGCTGCAGGCTTAAGAGGAAAAGCCAAGAGAAAGGGAGAGGCAAGAGGATGCACGATAAGACCAAGGGCGGAAGAAGCCAAGGACGGGAGACCGAAGGGATGAAAGTCGTTCTAAACTCCCGAGAAGGAGGTTTACAAGCTTCACCCCGTTGACCACCCTGATAGATCAAGTCCTAATGCAAATCAAGGACGAAGGGGCTCTGACCTTTCCTGAAAAACTGAATGGGGATCCTAGCAAATGGTCTAGAGACAAATATTGCCGCTTCCACCATGACCACGAACATGAAACAGCTGACTGCTATGACTTGAAGTAGCAGATTGAAGCCCTTATTAGACAAGGGAAGTTATAGAAATTCGTCAGCAAGGAAAGAACAAATTCGCCTCTACAAGAGCAAGCTCCTCGACGAGACAACGAATGACCGATGCAACCTTTGGGAGACATAAGGATGATTGTAGGGGGAACGGCCGCCAATAGCCTATCAAACAGAGCTCGTAAGACTTATCTCAGAGTAGTCCAGAATGTCCAACTCACAAGCGTCATCCCGAAGATGCCACAAGTTGACAACCCACTTATTGGGTTCTTGGAAAAAGATGCCCAATGTCTCCACCATCCGCACGACGACGCACTGGTCGTTAGCTTTCAAGTAGGAGACTATAACGTGCACCGGGTCTTGGTTGACAACAGAAGCTCTGCAGATATTCTCTATTACCTGGCATTCCAACCAACACCCCACTCGTCGGGTTTGGCGGAACAAAGGTGTACCCCCTAGGCTCGGTCATGTTACCAGTCACCATTGGAGATTATCCTCAACAAACCACCAGGAACGTCACGTTCCTTGTGGTCGTTTGTGCTTCTGCCTACAACGCCATCATAGGGCGATCTACCCTTAACTCCTAGAAGGTCGTAACCTCGACCTATCACCTGATGATCAAATTCCCCACTGAATACGGAGTATGGGAATTACGAAGGGACCAAGTGGCCGCATGGGAATGCTATATTGCAATGCTGGAAATGGATGATCATTTGCAAACCATGAGCATAGAAGAGCAGCGGTCAGGGGTAGAACCCATAGAGAAGCTTGAAGAGATACTCCTTAATAACTCCCGGCCGAACAGGACCACAAGGATCGGTACTCTCACTGGCTTGATGGTTCGCTCAGAACTCATAACATTCCTTAAGGAAAATCGGGACGTGTTTGCCTGGAGCCACGAAGACATGCCAGGAATAGACCCTTCGGTCATGGTGCATAGGCTGAATGTGTCACCTTCCTTTCCACCCGTTCGACAAAAGAAGCGAGTGTTTGCCTCGGAACAAGATCGAGCCATAGCCGAAGAAGTCCGTAAACTACAGGAGGCGAACTTTGTTAGGGAAGTTTACTACCCCAACTGGCTAGCAAATGTTGTAATGGTTAAGAAAGCCAGCGAAAAATGGAGGATGTGCGTGGACTTCACCAACCTAAACAAAGCATGCCCCAAAGACAGCTACCCCCTTCCAAGGGTTGACACTCTAGTAGACTCTATAACTCGACACCAACTATTAAGTTTTATGGACGCTTTCTCTGGTTACAACCAGATCAGGATGCACGAAGCCAATCAAGAGAAAACTTCGTTCGTGACTAGTCAAGGCCTTTTCTGTTATAAAGTAATGCCATTCGGCCTAAAAAATGTGGGTGCAACATATTAAAGGCTCATGAACAAAATGTTCGCGTAGCAGATTGGGAGAAATGTCCAAGTCTACGTCGACGATATGTTGGTGAAAAGACGAAGGGAGGAAGACCACTTGGAAGACCTCAAGGAAACATTCGACACTCTTCACTCCTACAACATGAAGCTTAACCCAGGAAAGTGCACCTTCAGAGTGACAATGGGAAAATTCCTAGGATTCATGGTGTCGCAGAGAAGCATCGAAGCAAATTCGGAACAAGATTCGGGCCATAATGGAGATGGCACCCCAAAAAAATGTGAAGGAAGTGCAAAGCCTTAATGGCAAAGTAGCGGCACTGAATAGATTCGTATCAGGGGTGACAGACAAATGCTTACCCTTCTTTCGCACGCTGAAGAAATCCTTCGAATGGACTACTGAGTGCCAGCAAGCATTTGAGGAGTTAAAAGCTTATCTCTCTTCCCCACCATTACTAATTCCCTCGCAGGCTGGTGAGGAACTTTTTCTTTACCTAGCCGTGTCCCCTGCTGCCGTCAGCGCTGCCCTGATCAGAGAGGAAGAAAGAGTACAAAAGCTCATTTACTATGCCAGTCGAGCATTTCGTGGTGCCGAGGAAAGATACCCACCCATGGAGAAACTCGCCTTTGCGCTGGTTACGGCAGCACACAAACTCAAGCCATATTTTCAAGCCCATACAGTGATTGTCTTAACCGACAAGCCCTTATAGTGGGCAATAAGCAACCTAGAAGCTGCTAGCCGGTTAGCGCTATAGGCCATAGAATTGAGTGAGTTTGATATCCAGTATCGCCCATGAACCGCCATTAAAGGACAAATTGTTGCAGATTTTATAGCAGAATTCACAAATGACGAAGACAGGGGGGTAGAGGAATCTCCGCAGTAGAGCATACATATAGACGGATCATCCAACAGACAGGCTGGGGGAGCTGGCATTGTGCTATTGACACCCGAAGGAGACACGGTTGAGTGCATGGTCCACCTTAATTTCCCTACCATGAACAATGAAGCGGAGTACGAGGCTTTAATAGCAGGGCTCGATCTCGCCAAAGCTGTAGGTGCCGCAAATATGATCATTTACTGTGACTCTCAGGTCATCACCAACCAGATAAATGGGGACTATGAATGTCGAGGTGAAAGGATGAAAATGTATCTGGACCAAGCAAGGGAAAGGGTAGGCAAGCTGAAGGCCAAAATTGTACAAATCCCTAGGGGGGATAATGAGCAAGCCGACCGCTTGGCCAAAGCGGCCTCAGCCGAACATATGACCACCTTGGGTAATGTACTCTCTTTTGTTCAATTTTCACCACTAATAGATTCCATTGATGTAGAAGAGGTAGGCTCCGAAAGCAATTGGACGACACCGTTAGTCTCCTACTTGAAGAATGGCGCGTTACCGGACGGAAAGGAGGCCACTAGAAAGTTGAAGGTCCAAGCAGCGAGATTCGTCTTAATAAGAGATGTCTTGTACAAAAGGGGTTTCTCTCGACCATTCCTGAGATGTTTAAGTCTTGAGGAAGCGGACTACGTCATGAAAGAGGTGCACGAAGGAATCTCTGGAAACCATTCAGGGTCCAAATCATTAGTGCATAAGCTAGTGCGAACAGGGCACTTTTGGCCAACCATGCAGAAGGATGCCGAGGGTTATGTAAAAAGCTGCGACAAGTGCCATAGGTTCAACAATGCTATTAGGCAACCACCCGAAGAACTTACCCCGATGACGGCACCATGGCCGTTCACTCAATGGGGACTAGACATTATGGGGCCATTCCCGGTAGCGATACGACAGCTGAAGTTTCTGATAGTAGGTATCGACTACTTTGCGAAGTGGGTGGAAGCTGAAGCCTTAGCCACCATTACAGAGAAAAACGTATGAAATTTTGTTTGGCGATGTATCATATGCAGGTTTGGCATCCCTAGAGTCTTAGTCTCGGACAACGGGAAGCAATTCGACAATAACTCCTTTCGAGACTTCTGCTCGTAGTTAGGGGTACGGAACCACTACTCCTCCCCCGCCCACCCTCAAGCCAACAGACAGGTCGAAGTCATGAACTGATCCTTGCTGAAGATTATCAAGACTCAGTTCGAGGGGGCAAAGGGTATATGGGCAGAAGAGTTACCGAGCGTACTTTGGGCCTACAGGACTACGGCAAGGACACCAACAGAATAGACACTATTTCGACTAACATACGAAAGCGAGGCAGTCATCTCAACCGAAGTTGGACTCACAAGCTACAAGGTGCAGAACCATGACGAAATAAAAAACGATGAGGCCATGCGTCTACAGCTCGATCTGGTGGACGAAGTCAGGGTAGCAGCAGAACAAAGGCTCGCACGGTACCAAGACCACATGGCCAAGCATTACAACTCTCGGTTTAGACACAGAGACTTCCAGGTTGGAGACCTCGTTCTAAGGAAAGTCATGGGTGCAGCAAGAGACCCAACCCAAGGAAAGCTCGGCCCAAATTGGGAAGAACCTTACTGAGTCATGTCGTGGTAGAGGAAGGGCACGTACCATCTAGAGACGATAGATGGACGGGAACTACCACATCCTTGGAATGTTGAACACTTGCGAAAATACTACCAGTAGAGATGATGACGTGAAGGACGACACCCCCTTTTATTCATAGTTTACCGCCACAGATTTTAGTTATACTCCTCAGTTTTATCATTTACATTAGTTTTTGCTACAATAAGCCCAAAGGGCAGATTAAAACTTTAGTCTCTGGTTTTCGCTACAATAAGCCCAAAGGGTAGGTTTTCTTTTTCGAAACTACTTTTTATATAAATGCATGGCAATAAGAGGAGTTTATTAAGAACAACTAAAATTTCTATTGACAAGTTGGCCAAGTCCACAAAGTGGACAAATCTATAAGGCTGATGGTTTAATAAAAGACTGACAAGTTGGCCAAGTCCACAAAATGGACGAATATATAAGGTTGACGGTCTAATGAAAGACTGACAAGTTGGCCAAGTTCACAAAGTGGACGAATCTATAAGGCTAAGGGTCTAATAAAAAACTGACAAAGTTGGCCAAGCCCACAAAGTGGACGTAGCTATATAGTTGACGGTCTAATAAAAAAGACTGACGTATTGGCCAAGTCCATAAAACGGACGAGGCAATAAGGTTGACGTTTTCTATTTACAAACTTGCAAAAGACAAATAACACAAAAGGTGAAGAATTCTAAAAGCAAACAGACTTCGGTCTGCAACATTAGGCGACTGTAAGCCCTGAAGGCTGACGAGCCAATCCTAAGAGGATGGGCTAGAAACCAAGTCCATATTATGGACAAAGCCATAAAATTAATTGTCCATATGACGGACCCATCAAAAGAGATGGGCTCATTAAATGACTATCTCAACAAAATTGCTTCGCTAAGTCCGTGATATGGACAAAGCCGTAAGGCTAACGGTCCGTGTGACGGACTCCTCAGAATTAACGGACTCAACAAAGTGACGGTCCCAAAACAAAGGAATTTAGCAAGGGGTAAGTCCAGTGCAAGAAGCCGACGGATGTAACAAACCCTTAAAACAAAACAAGCCCTACATTAACATGGGCAATTTCAAAAGTGAAGGAGCGGCTAAAAATCCTATAGTGGGGGCAATGACTTTATTAAGCTGATGGTGTAATTAGAATGGGTGAATCAATAATCACTACTAAAATTATAACCCATAGCCAGGATGACGCCCTCAGCCTGCAACTTGAAAATAAACTAAGTCTACAAGGCAAGAAGCACACGGATTGAATAGCCATACACAGAATTAAAAGCATCGGTTACTAGAAGTATTGCAAGCGAGAGTGAGTCACTCATAAATTAAAGCCCAAAGGGGCACTTAAAAATTGTTTAAGAATTACAAATAAAAGCCCAAGGGGCATTTAACAAAGTTGTTTTCAAAAAAGGAACAAAAGACATCAATTATAAAGAAAGAATGAGTGAACAATAGGGACGTCATGAGAAAATCTTTTTACTTTTTTTGAATAAGGGGGTCTTCCCCGTCTAGGACCTCCACAGAAGGATTGAGAGTAGTTGATGAAGGGTTCGCAGCTGGTTGGGCCAGAACGATGCCACTATCCTCAACTAGAGGAGTGTCCTCAAAGTTGTCACCCTCGATGTAGACGACGTCATTAACAAGCATCATTGGCAGAGCGTCATCTAACGTGATCCCAGATAGATCCAAGTATGGGAAGGCTGATGCAACTTGCTTAAGGCAGTCATCAAATCCAGTACCGTAATATCCCCCGCAGGAATCGATAAAGGAATCTGACGCCTTAAACTTTTGGACCGCGTCAGCCCCAGCCATCTCCACCTAATCGCGTAGGGTCGTCAGTTCTTGTTCTAATTTCCCCCTTTGACGGTCCACCTCTTCCAGCTTCTGCTTTACTTCTTTCAACTCAACGTTCAAAACACAGATGGCCTCTTTATATTGCACCTGTTGGTTCAACATGTTAGCATTATGTTTACTAACACGAGTGACGACTCCTTCCTTGGCCACACACCGGTCCTGGAGCACTTTTACACGTACCAAAGCCTGAGGGCACAACCATTAATCAATAAGCAAGGAAAAGATAAGAGAAGTTAGATAAGGGAGACGTCTTACCCGTGTTAGGTCAAACAAAGTCGACGCCCCTAAATCCTTCGTCCCCAGCAAAGCACAAGGATCAATGTTCATCGGTTTTATGAACGATCCTACTTCTTCGACGATGTAATCCTTATGCGTTAAAAGGCAATGGGGCCCCTCAAGGACGGGACTAGAAGAAGTCATTACCCCCTTTCCAGCCCCATGACTGACTTGGGGGTTGATTTTTCTGGGGGCTCATCCCTAGTAGTGACGGCCACCTTCTTGAGTGGACGGACATCCTTCCCGTCAGTTTTCCTCTTTGATGAACCCTTCGTGACGGCCCTAGGGGCTGACGAAGATACCAACTCCCCCTTGGCCCTTTTCTCTTCCTTCTGACGGGCGGCTACAACCTTATTTGTTGTTTTGCTGCCTCCATTTCTACAAAAATGGGACATATGAGGGAAACTGATGGCAACAGTAGAAAATAACAGGATAACAGAAATGACTACTTACGACGACGGGAAAATTCTTTTAACTTGAGAGCTTCTGGCAACGGTACCAAACCCCCACAGTATGCGTAAAGAGTGTTAAGAGTAATTAGATCTCGGCACTTTCGCTCTTCCAGAGGGATTTTAAGAACCCGACAGATAAAGTCTCTTTGCTCGTCAGTTATAAGAGGACGAATATGGGCTGAAAAAAAAAAAAAGTAAATTGACGATGTTAAGACACTATAAAAAATAAATAAAATATATGTAAAAAAAACTGACGGGGTTAATAGCTATTAGTTAAAAACTAAGTCCCTGACGAAAGTCCATGTATTATCAAAATAACCATGGGGAATTGTTTCCTATTCCTCCTGATGGCATACCCAGTCCGTCCCCTTAACAAAAAAGTATCTACTCTTCCACACTCTGTTGGAATCTGGCATCTCAGACACTAACCTTAACTCCCTATCCTTGTCGGCAAAATGGTACATTCCCTTGGAAGAAGAAAGGTGCTGGGGTCTGTAGCACTAGAAGAATTCGTCTAAAGTGAGTTGACGGTGTCCTCCACTTAGACGACCCCAAAGGATCTCAGCACTTATGAAGATCCTCCATGAGTTTGGGGCGATTTGGTTGATGGACAACCCTAAAAAATCAGCTCGCTGACAGTGTAGGGCTGTCAGGGGCAATCTAAGCCTAGCAGCAAACATGGCGTCATACATACCAATATTTGCGGTTCTCCCCGTATAACACTTTTCATTCTCCCTGGGAAGACAGATTGGGATGTGGTCTGGGATTTGGAAATGAATGCGTAACTCCTTGAATACCTCCTCACTCATTGTTGGTAAAAATTTATTAACGGCCCATTCCTCGAGAAAGATGAAGGGACGGCTACCTCTGGGACTTCCTGAAGTTCCCTCACAAGACTCCTCGTCACCTTTATCTCCATCACTATTCCTCTCTCCTTCCTCTCAATGTCACCCTCCTTACCTACTACCTCCTTCTGACCCTCATTACCGTGACTCTTTACCTCCTCGTTGGGAGATTGGGCAAATGACTCTCTCTCTGACAATCGGGAAAAACCCCCAGACTCATCACCTAAACCAAATACTTCGTCGTAGCCTGCTCCATCGCGGATCTACGACTGATCAATCGACGCGTCACTTGACATCTGACTACCTATAAGTGACGGATGTATTCTAAGCACCTAAGTTAACGACCTCGCTATAAAAAATTGATTGAAATAGAGCATGTATAAAGAAATAGAAAGTGACTTACAAGTTTCTCAAAACGGGTGACGGTTTTTGGATGCGACGGCAAAAACTCAGCTGACGATGTTGAGGAAATTGACGGAACAAAGGTGACGGATCTTCTCTCCAAGAATCAGTAAAGGTAAAATGGAAAAATAAGGGGAAGAAGTGGGTTATATATAAGGGGAAAAGGCGCGGAAGATGAAGCGACGCCCTCGTCCAGATGCGGAGCCAACCAGAGTATGCCACATGTTCGAGCATTTAATGATTGGCGGCTCGAGGAGTCACCTTTGAATTATTTTCTCTCCCCTGGCTTAAGTGGAAATTAACAACGGAAAAATGTAACTCCATAACCCATCAGTTAGAATTGACGGAGATATGGAGTAGGGGGCAACTGATAAGTAAGAATTATAAGCGCCCACAGCTGACGAAGTCTATAGCTTAGGCTGATAGTATTAATTGAAGTAAGAAGCTAAAGACCCCATAGCTGACGGACAGTGATGTGATGGGTCCAAGATGGAAGGAAGCTTGCTCTACGGGGTTAACTCCATCTTAGGGCTGATGCCGATATGGCCGAAGGGTAAAAGATAAGCTGACGGTCTTGAAGCTGACGGTTCTAATAATATCTTTGTCTTGGTCACCACGCATGAGTATATAAGGAAATGACTTGTATCCCACGCTGAGTGATAGTGTCCTATAAGGAAAGGATTTCGCATTCTACGCTCATGAGGACTCCTGTAAGGAAAAGACTTCTACTCCAAGGAAGAGAGGTCAACTTTCTACTACTATAAAAAGCCCCAATACCCTCATTAGATCGAGGTATGCATAATTAACTCCTCTCTAG
The DNA here is from genome assembly GCF_002906115.3 of Quercus suber. Taxonomy (NCBI): domain Eukaryota; kingdom Viridiplantae; phylum Streptophyta; class Magnoliopsida; order Fagales; family Fagaceae; genus Quercus; species Quercus suber. Next base: position 264,782 of record NW_027069920.1, on the reverse strand, counting down.
CATTCTAGAGTTGTAACAAGTTCTAACTTGACTTTCGGAGAGTATTTGGTCGGCACCACACCGGTGCTCTCTATAAGGTCTTCTCATTTTTTTGTTGTGCAGGTGCCGTTTCGAGTGTGCAAATATCGTGTGACTCACTGGTGATATTTTCGGCATCATCACATAGCTAGATGCAATATCAAGCTTTATGCTTATCGTGATAGGTTTGCTTGGTATTGTTTAGGTTCTAGCTAATTTCCTTTGGAGCTTGGAGAATTAAGCTTTTTGCAAGTTGCAAGGTACGTAGTTTTTTAACGGGATTTTTGGAAAAAAATCATATTGCATAAACGTTGTATTTGGGTCAAAAACATTTTGGAAAATTATTTGTGAGATTATGGTCTCTTAAAAAGTATTGTGTTGTGACCTTATTATATATGACTATTTATGGAAAGTGCATCATATTTGGTAATGCGAATGGGGAAATGCATGATTTATTAGCTTGGAAAAGATAGGCATCTTTTATAAAATTCTTGGGAATGGATTTTATGGATTTATTGCATTATTTGCAAATTCTTAAGATGCTTTTATCTTGACTTGTGATATTTGAGAAATTGATAGAAAATCTTATTGACAAGAAACGATTTTGGAAAATTTGAGAACCTTTGTGAATATATTGGGTATTTCCAAGGTTTCTGTGAAACTACTTGAAATTGAACCGTGTTTTGATTTCATGTAAACTGTGAGCTCTTCATGTTTTAACCTTTGAGCTGTGACATGTGATTACCTAGCCAGATGCTATAGTCTTTGTGACATTGGTATCTTGTTACCCATTCTTTGTGGCTGATTGATGTCTTTGTGGCATAATTGATGTATTCGTGGCACAACTGATGTCTTTGTGGCATAATTTATGTCTTCGTAGCATAACTAATGCTTTCGTGGCATAATTTATGTCTTCGTGGCATAACTAATGCTTTCATGGCATACCTTGATGTCTTTGTGGCATACCTTGATGTCTTTGTGGCATACCTAACGTCTTTATGGTGGCTTGTCATGTAGCCTTGGGTTGGATTTCCAGGTTTTAAAAGGTTGTTTTAATAGCTCATAGTAAATAGTATGTAGTTTTATGTTGAAATATTTTGAGAAAGCTTGGTGCTACATTCTTTTAATCATTCTTGTCATTTTATTAAGAAAAATGGATTTGCATGATTTGATTGGAAATTCTCAAATTATAACACGTTTTGTAAATTGTTCTTCATCATGAAACTTACATTTCCCCCATCCCCATTAATTATGCTACTTACTAGGTTCCGTCTCATCCCATTCTTTTACAAACTTTTCAGAATAGGCAATGATCGCTTTGAGACAGGTTTTTGTGGCTAGCAGTAGTTAGACTAACTACTGATAGAGGCTAGACTTTTGTTATGGTGATCTTTAGATGTACATCTTAGAATAGGCTTGACTCATTCTTTTGTATCTGATAATGGTGAGGAATTTTATTCCTGCCGATGGGACAAGTTGATAATATGTAATTATATTTATTTAGACATCCATTTGTTTGTGGCCAATGGCCTTGGTAATTATTGCATAGATCTCTGATTTACTTTGGGAACATTTTTAATGAAGTTATTATGAAAATTCTTGATGTTGATACTTGATATGAATTATTTGGATTGAATTGTGAAAAAGGAAAAATCTACAAGTAACTTTGGGATGTATTTCTCTTGCTTTGGACCCTTTTGGGTTTGGAGCGTGACAATGCTAGCACCACAACTTTCTACACAACTTGCCATGTGGTGAGTTTTGAGTCGTGGAGGTGTGGATCTACCACTTTTCATTCACTACTCACAACTTGCCACATGGCGAGTTATGGCAAAAATTGTGTAAAAAGTTATGATCTAGCATAGTCTTTATTTAGTCATGTGGTTTTTGGGATTTTTTTTGCTCTTTGGGATGATTTTCCCAACAATTTTGTTATGTAACAAGTTTTGCAAACTAATTGGTTAAGTAGCATCTCGAGTCTTTGACGCTTGATTTCACGGATTGAAATCGAATTTTAGAGACTTGAGTTTTAAGAGATGGCATAATTTGATGTGAAAAAAATTCCATGTGAAACTCGAGTCTTTACTTAAAGAAAGAAAACTAAGAAAGAGATACGAAAGAAAGAACACATAGGATTTGTAACATCCTAGCCCTATAACATTGCTAATGCTAAGTGAGTTTTTTTCCCTCTCACAAGGAAAAAACCCCACCAGGTGATTTTCAGGTCACTACTCCTAAGAATCCACTAATCAATAATCAAGTAGTTACAAGTATAAAGAATCTTACCACTACCTTGGTATATCCCAAAATAGCAACTTACAGCTAAACCTTCACTTTAATACCCAATTGGACTTGATCTTGTAGAGACTTATTCCTTTATGTAAGGATCCTAGTACGTGTCTAACTTCCCAGTAACTAATGTTTGTTGTTAGATGCAAAGTTCTTCACTTAAAAGCATGCTGAAGATCTGGAAATACTTAATTACAAAACCCTATAGCATACACGAACATAGTAGCTTTTCTAAAAGTATATGAGTTCTCTAATCTGAGTCTCTGTATCTTTGATGACTTTAAAAAGCATTTATATCCACTAGGAGTTTAGTGAATGAAACCCCAACAATCTAAGTCATCATGGGCCAAAATTCTGATCTGAGAATTCTGGATTTGCATAGCTCGATAGATCGAGAGGTGTCAAGCTAGTGTTGAGGTCCATCATTAAATCTTGATAGATGCTATATTGTCTAGGGGTGTAATTGGTGTGGTTCGGTCTGTTTGAAGTGCAGTTTTTCCACCGAATCGAAAGTTTCGGTTTTCCTAAATTTGGTACCGACATCAAATTGTAAGGGAGGAACACTGACGCCGAATTAGTTGGATTTCAATCGGTTTGGTTTGGCCGGCTTTCGATTGCTTCCAATTTCTTAGAAACCAAACAAATCAAAGAAAAAAAAAAAGCTTATTTCACTGTAATTTCCCATATTTTCTCAGCACCCAAACACCAAGCACCAAGCAAACAAAAAAAATAAAAAAAAAACCTTAAAATCAAATATATATTCAGAGAACATACCAAAATAAGAAAAAAAAAATCCCTTTGCTTTCCCACATTTTCTCACCACCTAAACACCAAGCACTAAGCAAAGTACCAAACACAAAAAAATAAAATAAAAAAGAGAACGGCGAAGAAGTGTACTGGTGAAGAAGTGTATTGAAGTAGCATGATAGAAAGAGAGAAATGGTGGCGTGATGGAGAGAGAGAGAAAGAAAGGCATGACACTATGATAGAAAGAGAGATGAGGAAGAGAATGACTAGAGAGGGAGAGGGGAGAACGGCTGCTGCTGCTAAAGTGAGAGAGAAATGTTGAAAAATAGGGTTAGTAGGGTTATAAAGCAAACCCAAAATGACATAATTTTCGTAATAAGGACAGAAAAAATAAAAAAGCTCTTATTACGGGTCAAACTTGGGTTTACTAGTGAGAATACGCGTATTCTTGCCACTAAGATACCAGGATCTTTCCTTATATAATTTGTACAAATTAATATTTAATATATTTCAGTTCGGTTTTGGTTGGGTTGGTATATTTGTGTGGGACACTGAAACCAAAACTGAAATTTTCGATTTTTATAAAATGAAAATCGAAACCGAACCAAAATTTTGGCAACAATATGGCCGGTTTTTTAGATTTCTCAATTTTGTGCACACCCCTAATAGTGTCGAGCTTATGTCGAGACTAATGTCAAGGTTCACTGTTTTAGCTTTTCTTCACTTGTTTCTTGATTCAATCTTCATGTGTTCAATGGTATCACTTGTTTGATGCAACACACTTCATGATACTCTAAACATATCTTAGATCTCTCAATTATAAGTAAAATGCATTCAAAGGATATGCCAATACATAATAAATATGGTTCTAACAATCTCCCCCTTTGGCAATTTGTGACAAAACCACAACAACAATTATGAAAAAAAAAATTAACTTAACAATCTTCCCAATTGATTGACACATAAAATACATAAATCTATCTAATCCTATGAGTTCTTGAAACACTTTGCAAGAAGAGAGATTAATGTATGAAAGACTTGTATTTTGTCTTAACAGAAACACTAAATAAGATCCATCAAGGCACCATGTGTAAAATATAGACAAGTTATGTAAATAAGAAAAATGTATATAAAGAGAGAAAAGAAACAACACATTTGAGATAAAGAGTGAAACACATACATCATCATCATATTTATCACTAAAGCATAACGTATGTAAGTAGTGAGTAATTATACATAAAAAATCTCACTACATCCCTCAAACAAACTGACTCTCCCCCTATCAAATAGGTCCACTACTCTCATAAACCAAAACTACTCCCCCTTTTTGTTAGGATTGACAAAGGGTGAATCATTGAGATGTAGTCATCTCATCAACATAAAAAAATTGCAAAAAGACTTAGAGTTTTTACTAACCTATATGAAATGATTTAGGGAAAACTAACAACAATACTCCATCTATAGCTAGTTGAAATTTTAAATTGTAATAAAATTCATCTACTAAAGTGAAGTTCATAAATCACACACCAAAGCCTATCTTCACCAAAATTGAACCCTAAAACACACACCAAAACCAAACCCTTATTCAATCACTACGAGTGTGTTGTGTATAATCAAAATACGAATTAAATTTATTATTATTATTATTATTATTATTATTTATAGAAGTACCATCAAAAGATTTGCCAGAGGAGGTAATGGAGAGAGTATGACAGTTCTTGTCAGTGCTAATGCCTTCAACAAATTATTCCATCCTCCTGTCAAAGATTCTCTACATTCTTCTAGACACCGCATTTTGTACCCTTTATGACTCAGACCCTCGTTTTCCAATGATGTTAAAACTTTAAGGCCCAAGGTTGGTTTAGGGCCCAATCAGATGAAAATCGACTTGTGGAAAGTGTTTACGGAAAATGTAACTTATTTTTGGAAAAGAAAGGCCAAGGAAACTCTAAGGTGTATGCATATGCACATTAAAGCTTTGTGTATGCAAGTATGCTTATGTAGACACGTGCATGCGTACGCATGCTAGGGTTCCAGAAACTATGAAATGCAAGTTTTCTGCATTTAAACTCTTTTTGGAATGAATTTCTCATCGTTTGGGAGCTGCCCCTAACCCCTATTTTTTGACTATATAAAGCCATTAAAGGTACTTTTTCAAGTAGAATGGATTCCGATGGTAAACACATAAGATTCACTAGAAAATAATGAATCAAAGAGGGAGTTTTTCACAAAACATACTCAAGTTAAGTTTTGTTCAATTGAGACATTTTCTGGTCTTAATCTTCGAGTTCTAAAAGTTTACTAACTTATTTTGAATTGGTTGTGACTAGATTGACGAAGGAGTATGGTCAAAATCAATCTCTAAAAAGTTCTAGAGTTGAGGTAAAGTTTCTAACTTTTGCTCTTCACTTTTCTTTAATTTTATTTGTCTTTTTATGTTTATATATGTGTTTTAAGTGTTATAATATGTTTTTTTAGTCTAGGATTACTCTAGTGTTTATGTTTGAGGTTATGTTGATTAGATTTCTTGTTTTCTGAGTTTCTGTTCTGTAGTTTCTAGTTTTTGTGTTCTAGGTTAGTATGTGTACACATACCTTAGGCATGTTCACGCATACTTATGATATGTGTATGCATGCATCTAGGCTGCGTACGCATGCCCAATGTATGTGGATGCATATCTCTACCTAGAAACCCTAATTAGCTTTGTTTTCCTTTTGTTTTATTCACATGTTTTAGCCTTGTTTAATCTTTTTGTTTGTCCTTAAGTCTCTATCTCTCTGTTTTAACTTGTTTTGTTTTATTCCTTTTATGCTTATTAGGGTTTTAGATGGTTTGAATGCCATGAACATGCATAAGAATATGATCATGCATTGATGTATAGGTGTTGTGATGCAGTGAGGTAAGTGAGGTAAGTCATGCATGATCACATGAACATGCATTTGGTTGATGAATATGATATGGGTGATGAACATAGTATGCTTGATTGAATCCCATGCTTTTGATGTTTGGATGCTATAACATGTTTATCCTGATCTTCCTTGTGATGTTTCTACCCTTGAAGATATATGCTTACATAACATGATAAATGAATGATTAGGCTTGGGATGATTATGCCATGTTGATTGCTTTAGATGCATGTTAGTGTGTGTGTGTGTGTGTGTGTGAGTTAGATTAACATGTTAAACTTTCCTTTAATGAAATTAAGATTTGAAACACAATGAGTGGAAGTTGACCCATGGGTCAAGTGAGGTTAGGTGCCTAATACCTTCACATTCCCATATCTAAACTCGAGACATGTTCTCTGATAAAAATCAGTCATTCCACGAAGGGTGCTATATTTATAATTCCTAGACCTAAACTAGGTGACACTACATTTACACCCTCTGCCATAGTCCACCCTAGGCTAAGGTGTACTCACCAAAAAATGTGAGGATGAGCCGTCGCAGGCGCTTATTCATATGGAAAATGAGATCTAATTTGAGAGAGAGAGAGAGAGAGAGAGAGAGAGAGAGAGAGAGAGAGAGAGAGAGAGAGAGAGAGAGAGAGAGAGAGAGAGAGAGAGAGAACAATCGAATAAAAAATAGTAAAAATATATCAAAGAGAATAAGAAAGATACTCTGAAAATGAAAATGCGAAATGTTCATATAAAATTTCTCTGTCTAGCTTAGAAATAAAGCGATGTATCACTATTAAGAAATAAATTAGTGATTTTTTATGTTTTATATTCTTGTATTGAAGGATGTATTGGGAAATCTACAAATTTTAGAGCGAAAACTCATGTTGTTCTACCCCATTTTTTTTTTCCAACACTTATTTCAAGGGTCGTGTAGACTTATTTTGAAGGTTCTTAGTAAGTTGATAATAGCTTAAAAGTACAATGTTATCTTAGTTTTGGTAGGCATTATCACATCTATTTTGTGTTTATTTCCACACTTACACATAAGTATGAGAGTTTACAAGTTTTCTATAAAATATACTCATTAAATGTATTTTTCTCTTGTAGGAGAAAAATCCAAGGGTGAAGATCAATTGAGATGTGACTTTTGAAGAATTTAGTGAGTCAAATATGTGTGGAAACATAAAAAGAAAGAGAGAAATTTGTTTGAGCCAAAGATGGAAAAAATCCTGGCATGGAAATATTCTGACCAGTTTTAGTATTTTAGCCATATGTTTTTACTGTGATATCGGAATAACTTGATTCTCATGGACACGGAAATAGGACTTAAAGATCTAAAACTTTGTAATTTACCAAAACTTTAGAATCTGCCGTATTCAAGGCTAAATTTGACATGGAAGTTGACCTACTGTTGCAAAACAGGAATTTACATTTTATATTTTCCTTTTTGGGAAGCATGTGTTTTTATAGTTTTGAATGTTATTAATATTAAAGTGATACAAGGGCAGCCACAATTTTTACTGTTGGAAAACCTTACTTTTCATCGATTTTGAAGAGTTTTTATTTTCTATGGAAGCTTAAGAACCTAAGCTAGGATTGGGGTGAATCCCCAATGTTGCAAATTGTCCACTATTCAATCCAAGTATGTTTTTTCACGATTGATTATTGAAATCAATTGTTCTCTTTTTATAATTGTTTTATCAAATTGATATTTGATTTTTAATTTTTTTATAAGTCTATTCTTGAATCTCTTTATTGTTAGAATAGGGTTTTATAATCTCTCTAGCAAAATGTGGTAATTTTGTTAGATATTATTTTTGATATAGTATTGCCTCTAGAGTATGCGATGTTTTTGAGTTTTTCTAACAAAGTTATTGATTTCTAGACTAAATTGTTAAAACAATTGATGACTATAATCAACCAAAGAGAGTTTTATTAATAAAACTTATTTCAAAATCTTCCAATCAGATAGTTTATGTGTTTACTTACCCAATTGTGTACTAAATTGGATTGGTAGTGGATGCTTAACAATATTGGTGGACAAATCCTAACACCTAGTGATTTTAATTGTTGAATTTTACCGATCTTTATTTTTCCTAAGTTTCAGTCATATTTTTTTCTATATAATATTGGTGCTTTTAACGTATTCTTGTTTTCCCTTTATCGGTGGAACGACAGCATTAGCTACACTACAATTTCTGTTACAAAATTGGACGACATTATAAGCCTAGTAATAATCACCCATGCATTACATTTAGTGTTATTTGGACAAATTTTAATGAACCCTCGAAAAGAGTCAAGTTTTTGTAGTGTAGTTGATACAATATAGTAGATTTTCTAATAAAGTTATCTATATTTGTTAATAGAAAGAACTTTAAGTTTTGCAAATGTTTTTTAAAGGAAACATATTGCATTTTATATTCAAATTATTATATAAGGCAAGATATTTTGTAAATAATGTAATGTGTGGTTGAAATTTGTTTCTAGTACTCTTTACAAATGATTCATCCTTTATACTTTTGAATGACCTAAAGAGGAAGTAGATATAAGTTAATCCATCTCCTATATTAGAAATATAAAAATACAAGACCTTAATAATATAAGAAAAGTGTAATTTTATCAAGAACTTATCAACATTATGCTGAGAATGAACCAAACTGGACCTAATGGATTGAAATGGGCGAACTAGACTAGAGTGGCCAAATGTTAAAATCATTTGAAATCTGAAGATCTGTTTGGTCTTATTTTCCTTTCATCCCTTTGTTCATGTATCCGCTTTATGTACACGTTTAATGTTACTTATACGGATTTTAAATCTCTGATATCGATAAGCCCTATCATTATGCTAAAAATTTTCATTTATTTAAATGGATTGGTAAGGTTGGTGATATCTAAAATGGCATACTTCATTCTCAAACGCCAAAAAGCAGACTAATACTTTTAGTTTTAAGAATTAATATCAAATAATAAAAAAAGAATTAATATCAAATAATTAACTCATTCATAATAGCTTTTTTGCCATGGCCACAAAACAATCCATCACTTAAGAATAATTTAGAGGCCAAACTACGACTAGGGGAAAGAAAACTACAAAATATTGCTCTTTGTTAAATGTGAGACCTTCCAATTTCTGCATTCTCCAAAAGATACTTCTCTTAGATCTTTGCATCATTTCCTCAATCCGATCACTCCAAAAGCAATGACACCGACATGAAACCATAAGTCCTCTAAAGTTTTAGATTCAAGCAACTGCGCCAACATGATACCAGAAGTCCTCCAAGGTTTTTGCATTCTCAGAAAAATACTTGTATAGGATTACTCCATCTGCAAGATCGGTAAGGCTCTCAATCTTGATGGCCTTCAAGCAATGCCGCCAGCATAGAAATGGTAGAAATTTGCAACAACTAGGATTCTCCCCTTCATAAATAGGCTTTTCATAAGAGAACTGAAATACAGACAGAATGTTAGCAACATGGGAATTCTAGTAAACAGCCATCTTATGCACCTAATTATCCAATAAAAAAAAATAAGACACGAAACTTAAGGGTCTCGGTAACACTAAATCAGTCTCCTTTAAAGACCAAAAGAGAAAAAGGTGTTGAACTAAAATCAAATTATGATAATAGTGCAAATCATTGTGTTATTGCCAAAAATTTTTTTATCATTAATGTACTACTATTATAGTACCACCATAGTAAGTTTTTAGTCAAGGCCATATGAATCTATCAAAAGTTCTCTCGCACACACATTCTCTCTTGCTTGGTAAGTTACACACACTTGGTAGGTGCTAAACCAGCAATTGGCATGGAACCACAAAGTGATTAAATCACATAAGCTATAAATTAGATCATCGAAATACTAGAATTCTCAATAAATACTGAAGTAGTTACATAATCGGAGATAAAATATGTAGTGTAATGCCACCCAAGAAAATGAAGAAAACTATTAAAGCCACATTCGTACAATAAAATTTTGCTTCATATATAATCCAGTAAATATTTCATAAAGCAAATTATTTTTTGTTATTTAAAATAATAAAATGTCAATTATTTCTTACTTGATATGGTTGATCCTTTGATAGAAGGAAGAACAGGACACAAAAATTTAGTAAATTACTCACATTGAGAAATTTATCCAAAAGAATAACCAGTATTGGACAAAAAACCAAACACTTCCTTTTTTTTTTTTTTCTTTTAATATGATTATGAACATTAAATTGTAATGATTTGCCTCTCGCAGTGCAATTATGTTTCTAGAGTTTTTTTTTTTTGTCAAGATCCATCCTCTTTCTCTCTTTACAATCCACCAATGAGAGATTCAGAAAAGGTGCAGCTCTCTTAAGGACAATACTCAGCTATTGAATAGGGGATATCTGTTTGGAATTTAAATTTCACTTGGAATATCTAATTCTTCTCATCTATACAAACCTTTAACAATGAATCCAACTATAGTTGAAACTAATTGAGGATTTCGTTGAAGTGTATCACTCTCCCTCCCTTTAACCGGGAAAAAAAGGGATACAAGCTTATTACATCTAAATAGTTTAGAAGGGCTCCATTGGTTAGAAGAAAATATAGTGTATTACATTTACGCGCACCTATGAAATGATTGTGTACTACACCTATTCCTATTCAACAACAAAGGTAGAGATAAATGAGCTCACTAATTCTAAGCCAATCAATTTCCAGGGTGAGCTTTTTGTTCTCAATCGAAAGAAAAAAAAAAAAAAAAAATCTAGAGGGCAAGGTGATAGACGGAGGCAGTAACTTTCAAAATGTCAGCCTAATTGGCTTGAGGATCATGAAGAGTTCCTGATGAAAGTAGGTAGTTGAAGTTTAATGGAGGAACCTTTTTCCAATCACAAACCCTAATTTCACCTAGTTAACCTGATTGGATGGATCCAAATTCTTTCTATAAATTCATACTTTCTAATAACCTTTATCATTTCAGCATACCTAGTTAACCTGTGTACACAATGCATAGGCCAGTAATGGCAGCACACTTCACAATTGCCTTTCTTGTCTTTCTACTCAGTGCCCATGTTGAATTTTGACCAGCTCCAGCAAACCATAACTCACGATTAGGAATTCATCAAAGAGATCATCTGAATGCTAGAAATGGCTATCTAAAATCTCTTCATTTGGGGTAACCTCCACAAGTCATTCTGGGAGTGATCGCACTAGCTTGGGTTCCTCGTATGAATATATCTTTTTTGATAGCATGGATTATGACCAGTATAGGAATCATTTGCTAGAAGGATCTTTGCTGTAGCCCCTTCAGCACTGATACATGCACCATGGCTGGATGGTCATTAGTTACCATTCTCAAATCCATATGTTCCAAACCATGTCTTTCATTTTCTTATACCAATGGTGTGGGTGGGATTGTGATTGAAACACTAACTCGGAATACCCTTATGATTCATGGAAATAGCCTTAGTACCACAAGGGAATTCCAAAGTTTTTTTTTTTGGGTTTGTTGGGTCACATATAGAGTCACATTAGGATCATAGGGTTGGTAGGAGTGCACTTTCTTTGCCTTCGCAACTAGGGGTTCCAAAAAAAGGGTCTCTTGCTACTTCTTGGCATTCAAGTTCATTATCAAAGTAAGCTTACATACAACTTTATGAAATTGTTTCAATTTCAATTAGAATGTAATTAAAAAGCTTTAAGTTTAAATGTTAAAATTTTGAAGCACTGATTTACTAGAAACATTATGTGCATACAATGAGGACTTCTGAAACTATAAACTACATTAAAAATCTTTACTATTACATAACAAGAACCAACTCTAATATCCAACATATTGAAAGCAGTCTCGCAGCAAAAAAAAAAAAAAAAAAAATATAACGTGAATGGTGTCTAACAACAAGAACTTTGTTTAAAGAACTAAAGAACTATTTAGCACCCTTGGCAATCATCAGCCAAAACGTATTAACAAGTTTCTACATTATAGGAAATAAGAAGATTTAATACCTTGAGAGTTATTTGGTCAAAATCAAGAAATGACTTGTAGCTGAATTTCATTGATAAAATGTCTGGAAGAGGAAAAGTCCATAACAAGCTATCCAGAAGTTTATCCATTTCATTTCTCGGAAATGACTGAGATATCGATAGCTCCAAATGCTTGACATTATATGATGGTGACGGTACGGTTTCTCTCAATTCTTTTGGAATACTAATTTTCTTCACATGAAGTTAAACAAAAGAACAGATTAGAGTATATATATATATATATATAATGAAACAAAAAGTAAAATATATTGAAAGAAATCAATTTACAGATCATTAAAAGAAAGAACTATAACCAGTAATACCTTGATGGAGGGAATTAACAATTCCAATAATTTTGTATTATTCAGCTTTGAGAGGAGCTCAATATTCTCATCATTTAAAAGAATATAAGAATCCAAGAGTGGAAGCAAACCGTAGAAAGCGTATGACAGGGCCAAAGCATTCAATGAAAAGGATTTTATATAACCACCAAGATAACAGAATGAGAATCTACATAATTTAGGAGCATCAATCTTAACTTCAGCCATTTTGCACTTATATGATAATTCCAATGTTTTAAGATGGTGACATGAAATCTCTATTGTTTTTGTCTGGAAGGAAGGGTTTAGCCTTAAGGTCTCGAGCAGAGGAAATCCAGAGAGATGATCATGGAGTGCTAGCCACTTGTCCGTTTCCTCGGACGAATGTAAATTTAACTCTTTTAGATTTTTAAAAGGAAGCAGGTTAAGCTCAGACTGTAGATTCTGAAATATAGACAGACAAGAAAGATTTGATGCTGCCATTTTGTGGGTTTCTTTCTCTTAACCTTCTGACTTTGCCATTTTGTGGGAAAGAATATCCTATCAAATCTCAGAATTGGGAAAGTAATCCAAACATGTTTCCATGCAGTCGACAATAAAGTAGATTGAACTACTTGCTTAGTGGAGAGGAATGAAAGAATGTGTTGACGAAGAACTTCTGGCAACTCAGATATACGATCGTGAACTATGTTTTGCTCCATAACAAGTTGAGAATGAGTGAATATTATTTGTAAATTGTGATAGTAAATAGACTCCAGATGTATTTTATTTCAGATATACGGCCGTGAACTTCTTTTTGCTCCATAACCTGTGAGGTGAGAATGAGTGAATATTTGTAAAACTAGATATTAAAGAAAAGAAAAAAAAAGAAGTGAAATACAATGAGAATCACCAAAACTAGAAAAGCATTATCATGCGAGTGAAAGTACTACACAAATCTTTTCAACAACCAATAGAATCCCACAACTTCACAAATTTCTCTCAATTTCCTCAGATTGACTAAACCAGGATCCAAATTGTGTATCATGCCACTGCTTTTTCAAAATTTCTTCAAAACCTAGCTGCTAGCACAATATTTCCTAGTCCTTGATGTAATGCATTTTTCCTATATATTTTCTTTCCTTCATATTTTTTTATGCCCAAATGACTTACCCATGAAATAACCAAAATCTCTTGCTAAAGAGTGAGACAAATTGGAGCAGCAACAAAGCAATTTAGATTAATCTCAAATAAATAATAATAATTTCAAATTTATATTATAAGGCTCAATTTGATACAGAAAGCTTAAAAAAATAAATTTAGCTACCTTCTGTTGTGAACTTGGGTAATTGAAAGATAGTGTAGTCAATTCGAGATGATCAATCTTCTAAACTTGAGAGAGGAAATAGACGTTTTTAGTTAATTTTCTGCTTAATTCTCATTAATGCATTTAATGTACATAAATAGTCAAAGATGAGATAACCTCATCAACAAATCTTAAAACAAATGAACTAATCCTATCCTAAAATACAGGAATTAAATTGAATATATATAAATAAATAACAATACTAATCTATCTAAGAAATTCTATCACTAAACTAAATTCAAATCATTTATCCAACACTTGGGTTGTAACACCTTCACTCACTTTTGTGCCCAAAAATGTGAGGTTCATTACTAATTTTGCACTAAAATAACTTTCTTGAAATCATAAAGTAATGTATTACTATATACTGAGAAGATGATTTTTAGAGGAAATGAATATAAGCCAGGTAATTGGAATTGGTCATAGTATGAAGTCCACTAAAGTGCGGGTCATTATTGACAGAACCTCTGTAATGCAAGCATTTGTACAACCCATTTCTTGATACCTTTAAAGGTATCACCAATGGGTAATTCTAGGAGTTCATAGCGTAAAGCGCCATTTGCGTAAATGCTTACAAGATACCAAAAAATGGGGGCCCTATCCTAGTATTCAACAAACAAATAATTACTGTATCACAGCTCCTCACAAACATATGTACTTTGCTTACCTCGTCACTGTAACTTTACAGGACTTCAAGACATTTGACAAATAATGAAGCAAACACTTCCATTTAACGTTTCTTTTAAAGTTTAAACCAATCAAATTTCAATTCTTCCATTTACGCCATTTTTATCAATTTGTTTTTCTACATGCATATAGATTTAAACAGTTGTTGAAACATTAAGTATAAGTCTAATCAATCCATCAACAAGGTGATATATTAATCAATCTATCAACAAGGGGATATATTATTGATTTTCAATTGTGGATAGTTTCCCCATAAATTACTCACACTCTGAAAACTTAAATATTTAATTTTATAATCTAGTTCTTAAGAAAGAAAAAAAAAAAAAAAAAGAAAGAAAAAAACCTTAATTTCTCAAGTTTTTTTAATAAATTTGAGGGTGTTCCTAATTCTATGATTGAGAGTGTTCCTAATATAGAGGAAATATAAAAAATTTTAAAAAAAAATGAGGATTTTTTTCAGGTCAGGGTGTTCCAATGATATGTGCGTAGATGATAGATTGGCAATGGCGTCACCACTGCCTTCCTGCGAGATACCCACGAAACATTCTGTTTTGTTATTTTGTAATATTTGATACACCCTTTCTCTACCCACACTATATATACCCACATTACCCACATATGTTGAGGAGTGCTTTTCAGAGAGAAAACCCTAGCCACAAACCCTTGAGAGTGAGAGATTGTTATACCCACAATTCTCTATACAATCCATTGTGGTTTTCCTCAACTCCTACCTCTCAATTTCCAAATTCTTGAGAGAGGTTGATAGCTCAAACACTTACTACACACATTTTGAGTGTAAAGTGAGGTTTTGGTGCTACTAGGAAGTATTGGAAGAAACCATTTGTTTGGTGGATGTAATCGGGCTGAATTGCGTGATTCGGAGAGCTAGAGAAGACAAGGCTTGGTGAAGTCAGTTGGTAGCAAGAGCTTGGAAGGCTCAAGTACATGAGGTAGACTAGGCTTGCAGGGTCTTTTGTTATTTGTCTTCTCCAACTTATTCTCTAGTGGATCGATTTACCGCTTAGAGGGTGGCGAGGAGGTTTTTCGCCGAGTACTTCGGTTTCCTCTTCGATAACACATCGGCGTGTTTGCATTCTTCTTCCCTACTCTTTTAGTTTTCATTTTACTACTATGGTTTATTAAATATGGCTTAGAGTAGTTGTTTTGTTTATCTGCTAACATTTACTTTATTCCGCACTTAGTTTAAGTTAGAGTAAAATCAACCGAGTTGTAATTTTAATTTAGGGGTCTAAATAGCTCTTGTGTATTTACACATAATCGAGCTTTCAGGTCATAAGTAACGAATGCTTTAAATGTGAGTTGAGACAAATGATCAGTCTCATTTGCTGGGGTGGCAGGTTGCTAGCATAGCAGGGTTATAGTAAAAAGTAGAATTATATGAATGCGTAAAGACCATAATGCAAGAAAGTTGGGGTTGTGAAGCTTCATTGGTTTGGACAAGCAGAAAACATGTGAAATTTTAGTGCGAGGCATAGAGATTCTAACCACAACTCTTGTAGTACATAATTTTATTAGTCAATGTCTCCAAAAAAGTAAAATATGTGGCATCGGCATCTTCAATTGATATATTTTTCTAGGATCTAGTATTAATAAATTGATAATGTGCTTCCAAGAAAGTGAAAGCAGTGATGAAGCCGAAAATGTGCCTTGTCAGTATGTTCCTGGTCAAAGTGATGGACAACCTCCGGACCTGTGGTCAATACAAGAAAGAAGCAAAGAAAGTACCTTCGCCAACATGAGGCCAGCTGGGAATACTCCGATGCTTAAGTCAAATTACACAATCCAAACTCAATTTGTTCACAGATTGCTATTTCTTAGCTATTGTTCTCTTACCTTCTTCTTCGCACCGAGCTCTCTTTTTATACCCTTCCCTGGGTTGGCATAGTTATGTTCGTTAAATGCTGGGTTGAGCATTTCTCTCCTGACCGTTGCATTTATTGAACAATGATTGTCTCAATTATGGTGTAACGGACGACTGTTGCGCCGCTCTTGCTTTCGTAACAACTCATGGTGTAATTAGGGAAGGGCAGCTATCCGGCGGGTGTTCAGGTGTGCCATTAATGCACGAATCCCGCGCTAACTGTGATGACGGGGTCTTACCCCTATGTTTATCTACTACAAGGACGTAGGATATGTCGTCTTCCTCACCGACGATCAATCGCAGGTCTTGTCGACGATCGATTTCTGGTCTCCGTCAGTTGCCCCCCCATTTCGTGATCATCATGAGTCTAGACGATATTCGAAATGTGATTGGACACAAGGATCTAGTTTTCTACAATTTCCAATGCCAGTTGTTCCAATTTAAATGCGACGTGATTGCCTTACTAGGAAACGAGCACGTGTTGACTCTCGGTGGGAGGTGTGTGCGAGTTTTCCTCGTTTTTGGCGCGCTTTAATTTTGGGTTTTCTTTTTAGAGAAAACCATTCCCCTTCCATCCCGGTAAGGTTTCTTTGCTTTTTGCTTTAATGGTTGGCTTTGAGCATCTTAGTCAAGAGTGCCCTTCGGTCTCTTTTTTCTTTGCTAGGTTGGGAGTTTTTCTTTAGCATTCTTCTAGTCGACGCCCTCTCCTGGGTCTGTTTGTGTCTCATGATTCTACTATTAGGCCTGTTTTGTTTACTCTTTACCCTTTACTTCACCGGTCTTTAGTTGGGTATCACTTAAGGATGGATCCAATCGAATATAGGGCAGATGATGTTAGGTCGAGTGAGTTGGAGACTGGGTTGTCTTCCAATGCTGAGTCTCTAAATCAAGTGATTGACACAGCAATTTCTAGGCTACACTCTTCTTCTTCTTCTCGTCCCTTACATTTCCGTTCTGAGTCTTGTTGTTTGAAAGTGAGTCATTTGAAGGGTTTTAGGAAGAGGTTTCAGTTTCCCAAAGGCACTTTTGTCAGGTTACCTCGTTTGGGTGAGAAAGCTTATGACTTTGCTCACGAGGAGGTGTGTTTTTATGAGGCTCAATTTTTGTGTGGCCTTCGATTCCCGGTTCACCCCTTCATTTTGCACCTTTTGGACGCCCTTCAAATTGCTCCTGGTCAACTCGTCCCCAATGCTTGGAGGATGGTAATAAGTTGTATGGCCATCTGGGTATCTGCCTGTGATGGAGAAATGATTACAGTAAACGAATTTCTGTTTTTGTATCGTTTGAAGCCGTCTACCCATTATGGGTATTTTGAATTTTTACCCTGGGATAGGAAATTCAAAGTAGTGAGGGATTTCCCTTCGTCCTTTTGTGATTGGAAATCACGGTACTTTTTCGTCTCTGGATCAGGTTGGGAAACATTATCCAACGATTTGTGGGAGGAAGTCCCAAGATTGCTCCGAAAATGGGAGGTTCCAGCACTTGGTGCGTATTCTTGTGAACTTTTTCTGCTTCTTACCTTGCTTTGAATGTTTATTTGACGCTGTTATTAGTCTGGTTTGCAGACCTTGATCGTCCAGATCTTGAAGATCGATATCGTCATCGAGTCCGAGCTACACTTGATTATGCTCACAGGATAGAGGACTTCAACGATCTACTTGACCCCCGTCACTTATATGATTGCTGCTTAGCCCCTGAGCCGTCAAAATACGTTTTGGAAAAAATTCGTCGAGAAGAGAAGAGTAAGTTCGTCTGTCAACTGGTTTTCTTCCTTTGACTTCGCCTGTTATCTGATTGTCTCTCTTTCTTTTTGCAGAAATGGCGACCCGATATAGAAGAGATAAATATGCTCGGATTAAGAACCTGAAGAGTGAACCTTTGGCCAGTTTGAATTCTGGCTCAAAGAAGAGGAAATTAGGCGATGAAAAGGCTGAAGTTTCCCTTCATCCTTCCACGCACATTGCTCCTTCTTCTCTAACTCCATCTTTAGAAGTGACTGCTATTTCTCCCCCGGTGACCCGTGCTAGAGGCAAGAGTAAGATTGGAATGAATGTATGGGACGATCCTGCTACAGCTTTAGGCCGTGCGTACAACGTTATTACAACTGACGAACTGAAGAGTTTGTTGTCCGTTCCTTCACACGAGCTCGTCAACCGCCACATTCACAAGCTGGTGCAGGTATGTCGTCCTGATTTCCTTGCTTTACTTATTTGCTATGAAATGTGTACAACCTCCTTTCCTCTTTTTAGGTACTTGGGGAGTCTTTGCATATTATGACAGACTATTTTGGCGTGGAGGAGAAAATTGTGATGGCTTCATCAAAGGCAGAATTTGTTGAGGCTGAATGTTCCCAGCTGAAGAAGGATCTGATTACTACAATGAATGAGCAGAACGAGGCCAATCAGAAGGTAAAGGAGCTCACTGAATCCTTACATGTGGAGAAGGCTCTCGTCATTCAGAAAGACGAAGAGATCCAAGCTGCCTTGCTGAAGACTAAGGAGGAGAGGGAGAATGTCATTCACAAATTCAAGCTATCAGAAGAATTCTTGGACCTCCAATTTTTGCAATATTTCAAAGGGTTTGAACTTTTGCGTCGCTGGACCATGAAGCATCATAGCTCGGCTGTGGATTTTTCCAGCCTGGACTTTGAGAAGATTGATACTGAAGTCCTGGAAGACGAAGCGGAGGTGCTAGAGGAAGCTGAGTCTAGGGTGCCGGAGAAGGATAAAGCAGCTGAAGACAGGGAGGACGATGGAGCGGACAAGGTTGCTGATGAACCTCCAACCCTTCCTGCATAAGTATTTATTTTGAAAACAATATATTTTCCCCTTTTATATTTGGGGGTTTCTTTTGTTAACAAACACTAGTTACCTCTTATTTTGAGGTGAATATTTCTCTTCTGTAGAGACGGGTTTCCCCTTAGTTTTGGGGCCATTTATTAAATTGCTTATTACTTTGTTTATGCCATCATATGCTGTTGCTTCACTTCATTGAACTTTTTAATTCTTGCGATCTTTTTGATGCCAGTTGAAGTTTGTGCTTGAGTTGGGCATAGAACTAGTGATTTGCTTTTCAGGATGATTTTGACTCGTCAGGGGATTTCTACCCTATGACTTTAAGTTTTTATCATCATTCATACTGACGAGATTTTTATCCTTGTGATCCAAACTTATAGTTTAATCTCCTCATTCGTATTGATGGGATCTTTATCCTTTGTGATTTAAACTTATAGTTTTTATCACTTAAGTTTGGACTTTTAATCTCGTCATTCGTATTGACGGGATCTTTATCCTTTGTGATTTAAACTTATAGTTTTTATCATTTAAGTTTGGACTTTAATCTCGTCATTTGTATTG
This sequence comes from Quercus suber, assembly GCF_002906115.3. Classification (NCBI taxonomy): domain Eukaryota; kingdom Viridiplantae; phylum Streptophyta; class Magnoliopsida; order Fagales; family Fagaceae; genus Quercus; species Quercus suber. Next base: position 245,249 of record NW_027069920.1, on the reverse strand, counting down.
ACAGGATCTTTATCCTTTGTGATTTAAACTTATAGTTTTTATCACTTAAGTTTGGACTTTAATCTCGTCATTCATATTGACGAGATCTTTATCCTTTATGATTTAAACTTATAGTTTTTATCACTTAAGTTCGGAATTTAATCTCGTCATTTGTATTGACGGGATCTTTATCCTTGCCCCCTCTTTTTGCTTCGGCGAAGGTCCTTGGGGCATTTGTCATGAGATACAATAAGAGTAAATGTGAACACATCTGGAATGCTTTGTTCGTCCTTGTTCATGGGGATGAGTTACAAGGACACAAATTTATGGAGACACAAAAGTGCTACATGTAAAGTACTGAATAATAAATCAATACTGAACAAAATAAGTGCATAACGAAAAAATAGGTTTCTTCGCTTATCTACATATAAATAAACGAGATGTCCCGAATCCCGGAACTTATTAAGGCTGCATCTTCGTTCTCCTTACTGATGATATTTCTTAAGATACTCTGCATTCCATGGACGAGGTAAAGACTTCCCCTTCTTATCTTCTAGGTAGTAACTGCCCCTTCTTGAATAACAGATACCTCTGTCTGTCTATTGGCCTGTGGATGACCAGGTGAGGAATAATGATTCTTTATTCCTAACTCTCTGCAAAAGTCTCTGAACTTTCTGTTGTCAAATTGTCATCCGTTGTCAGAGATGATGATGCGGGGGATTCCAAATCGGCATACAATATTCTTCCATACGAAGTGCCGTATCTTTGCCTCTGTTATAACTGTGAGAGGTTCTGCTTCCACCCACTTTGTAAAATAATCAATGGCAACGACGAGAAATTTTACCTGTCTCTTACCACGAGGTAAGGGGCCCATTATGTCGATTCCCCATGTGGAGAATGGCCAAGGCGAGGTTATGCTGGTCAAATGTTCGGCTGGGACATGCTGCACATTCCCAAACCGCTGGCATTTGTCGCACGTCTGGACAATTTGAGCTGCATCCTTCTGCATTGTTGGCTAGAAATATCCTGCACGAACAACTTGACTGACGAGTGACCGTGGCCCCGAATGATTCCCACACACTCCTTCGTGTATTTCCCTTAGGACATATTTAGCATCCTTTGGGCCCAGGCACTTCAAGTAGGGTTGGGAAAAACCCCTTTTGTACAATTCATCGTTAAAGATTGTGAACCTGGATGACTTGATCTTGACTTTTTCGGGCTTCAACTGGATCTGATGGAAGGCTACCAGTCTTGATGTAAATGATTATGGGATCCATCCAGCTCTCTTCTGAGTGTACATAGCTTATTTCTGGGCCTTCAATACTTGGAAGGTATTGTACTTCCAGTAGCAGATCTGGTCGTCTCTTGCTGGTGTCTGACGACGCCAGCCTAGCAACCTCGTCTGCTTCAGAATTCTCTTCTCGAGGCACCTGGATAATCTTGACATCATCAAAATCAGAAATTAATTGGTTAGCCAAAGCCATGTACCTCTTCATTCTGTCCTCCTTAGCCTCGTATTCATTGTTCAGCTATCCGGTCACCAATTTAGAATCAGAGTTCAATGTCAGGCTTCTTACTCCAATAGCTTTTGCCACTCGCAGGCTCGTCAGAACAGCTTCGTACTCTGCTTCATTATTTGTCGCAGGGAATTGGAGTCTTACCCCATACTTGATGACATCATTTTCTGGAGAAGAGAGAATCACGCCTACTCCGCCTATGCCCAATGCTGCTGACCCGTCTGTATGTATGGTCCAGTGTTCTGACCCTGGACCTTGCTCAGCTGTAGTGAATTCAGCAACGAAATCTACTAGTGCTTGGGCTTTGATTGCTGTCCTGGGCTTGTAGTCAACATCGAACTGGCTTAGTTCTACCGCCCATTGAACCATTCTTCCTGCTACATCTAGTCTACCCATGGCCTTCGTAGTGGTTGGTCCCAGTATTGTGTGCGCTTGGAAGTAAGGACAAAGCTTCCTTGACACAACGATCAGAGCAAAGGCTAGCTTCTCTATTCTGGGGTATCTTGCTTCTGCCCCCTAGAAAGCCTGGTTGGTGTAGTATACTGGTCTTTGAATTTGGACTTCTTCTTTAATAAGAGTCGAGCTTACTACTGTTTCAGAGACAGCTAAGTACAAGAATAAATCTTCCCCCTCAACGGACGGGCTTAACAACGGTGGCTTTGACAAGTAGCTTTTGAGAGCTTGGAAAGCTGCTTCGCACTCGTCTGTCCAATGGAAGACCTACTTCAGAGTCTTGAAGAATGGGAGACATTTGTTCGTCGCTCTAGACACAAACCTGTTCAAGGCTGCTATGCGTCCTGTCAGCCTCTGGACTTCTTTCACACTCTTCGGTAACGTCATATCTAATATGGCCTTGACCTTTTCGGGGTTGGCCTTTATACCCCTCTGTGAGACCATGAAGCCTAAGAACTTGCCAGATGACACCCCAAATACACACTTGGCTAGATTCAACCTCATTTGGTACTTCCTTAATACATCGAAAGCCTCCTTGAGGTCGTCTAGGTGTTGCTCGGCTTTTCTACTCTTCACTAGCATGTCGTTGACATAAACTTCCATATTTCGTACGATCTGCCTCGAGAACATCTGGTTTACCAACCTTTGGTACGTAGCTCCTGCATTATTCAGACCGAAAGGCATGACCCTGTAACAATATAATCCTTGGCTAGTAACAAATGCAGTCTTCTCCTGGTCTTCTTCACTCATGCAGATTTGGTTATAGCCTGAGAACGCATCCATGAAAGTTAGTAACTCATGGCCTGCTATTGAGTCCACTAGCTGATCAATCCTAGGGAGGGGAAAGTTGTCCTTAGGGCAGGCTCGGTTAAGATCTGTAAAATCTACACACATGCGCCATTTCCTGTTGGACTTCTTCACCATGACGACGTTGGCCAGCCATTCTGGATAATATACCTCCCTAATGAATTTAGTTGTCAGAAGCTTCTCTACTTCCTCCATAATTACTTTGTTTCGCTCTGGGGCGAAAGTTCGTCGTCTTTGTTGGACGGGCTTTTTGGCAGGATCGACATTCAGCTTGTGTTCTATGACCTCGTTTTCTATCCCTGGCATATCTTCGTGGGTCCAAGCGAAGACATCTAGATTCTGCTTGAGGAACTCCACAATTTTGCTCTTCAAAGCGGTACTTAGCCCTGTCCCTACCTTTGTCACCTTCGTTATCTCCCCATCTACCAGGTGTACTTCTTCTAGCTCTTGGGATGATTCTTTTGATTCTTCTTCCACTACCCACGCGTGGCTTTCTTTTGAGGCTAGGACTGCTTGGTAGCATTCCCTTGCCAACAGTTGATCTCCACATATCTGACCTACCCCATTTGGAGTCGGAAACTTCACCTTCAGGCAATAGGTCGACGTTACTGCTTTGAGCTTATTCAGTGTGGGCCGTCCCAGGATGACATTGTAGGACGATGGGCAATTGACGACCAAGAAGTCTGCTTGAATTGTCACCTGTGCTGGGTATGTTTCGGCTGTAATGGATAGCGTGACGATTCCCCTTGGGTAAATTTTATCTCCACTAAAACTGACCATGGGAGAAATAAAGGATCTGAGCCTCTTGGGATCCAATCTCAGCTGTTGGTAGGCCGTCATATACATTATATCTGCTGAGCTTCCATTGTCCACTAGCACCCTTTTCGTGGCGAATCCTTCCACCTCCAAAGTGATGACAAGTGGATCATCATGGGGTTGCTTTATTCCACTCGCATCCCTCTCAGAAAATGTGATGTCGTCATCATACGACCGTCGATACTTCTGGGATGGGTGCTTCATATGGACACTATTGATCTGTCTGTAGTACGTCTTCTTCAAAGACTTGTATGAACCTCATGATACCGGCCCCCCAGCTATTGTTCGTATTTCTCCCACGACTTGCTTTGGATGATCTCGTTTGTCGCCTTTTGCGTCGTCATGATTTTTATCTTCAGTCTTGAGTTGAGGCTGATGGTCCCTTTTCACGAACTTTTGAAGCTTTCCACGCTGAATCAACTCTTCTATTTGTTCTTTCAAATCACGACATTCATCAGTGTAATGACCATGATCCTTGTGAAAACGGCAATACTTCTTTAAGTCATATTTCCTTGAGGACGTGCTCAATGGCTTAGGCCACTTTAACCCTGGCTCGTCCTTTATCTGCATCAATATTTTGTCAGCGGGCATAACCAACGGCGTGAAATTCGTTCTTTTCCTAGGGGCATCAAGACTGCTTTTGCTAGCTTTTGTGTTCGAGTACGAGTCCTTGCAATCCCTTTTCTTTCCATGAGACTCACTGGTCCCGTCCTTCTTTCGTTTTCCCATCAAGCCTTTGGCCGTGAAGGCGTCCTCTTCGTTCATATACTTCTGAGCTTTAAACAGCAGATCGGTCATGGAGGTTGGTGGTGTCTTGCCCAACGAAAAGATAAAGTCGGGATTGTTAAGCCCTGCCTGGAAAGTCGTCATAATGACCTGGTCGTTAGCTTCATCGATCTCTAATACGGCCTTATTGAACCACTTTACATAATCCATCAGGCTCTCTCCTTCTTGTTGTCTTACCGTCAGCAAGTAAGAGGTTGGCCTTTTGTGCCGCTGTCCGCCGATAAAATGGCGAAAAAAAGAGTCACTAAGTTGCTCGAAATTCTCAATGGAAGACGCTTGCAATTTGCAAAACCAAACTTTTGTGGCTCCTCTAAGTGTGGCCGGGAACGACCTACAGATAACCTCGTCCGGGGTTTGTTGCAGATTTAGGATGGTTTTGAAGGCTCCTATGTGATCAAGAGGGTCGTTTGTACCATCATAGAATTCTAGCTGTGGTAGACAGAATTTTGGAGGCAAAGGGCACTCCAAGACACTGGATGTGAAGGGCAAGTCAGTCCGTTTCAGCATACCATCCAAATTCATTGCCGTTTTTCCCTTCATAGCATTTTTTACTTCATCGAGCTCTTTCCTTAGATTTTGCATCAAACTACCATTGCCAAGTACGGACTGTCCAGTATACTTCATCACACTCTTTCCCTTGCTATTCGCAGGGCTGCTAGCTTCTTCGTCGTGCTTGCTTCGACTTCGCCGATGAGCGAAGTGTTACTCCCCTCCAGATGGGCTCGTCGCTTCAGTTCGTCGTTGTGCTTCATTAACTCCTGTACATTTGCTATCAAAGCCTGGATTTGCTAGGCCATCACCACAGGATCAGGAGGTGTTACTGCTTCGCCGTCCATCTCTAGACCGGAACTTTATCGGTAGGAGCACGATGGTCGATCCCCACGGACGGCGCCAAACTGATGAAGCCGAAAATGTGCCTCGTCAGTATGTTCCTCGTCAAAGTGATGGACGACTTCCGGACCTGTGGTCAATACAAGAAAGAAGCAAAGAAAGTACCTTCGCCGGCGTGAGGTCAGCTGGGAATACTCCGATGCTTAAGTCAGATTACACAATCCAAACTCAATTTGTTCACAGATTGCTATTTCTTAGCTATTGTTCTCTTACCTTCTTCTTCGCACCGGGCTCTCTTTTTATACCCTTCCCTGGGTTGGCGTAGTTATGTTCGTTAAATGCTGGGTTGAACGTTTCTCTCCTGACCATTGCATTTATTGAACAATGATTGCCTCAGTTATGGTGTAACGGATGACTGTTGCGCCGCTCTTGCTTTCGTAACGGCTCCTGGTGTAATTAGGGAAGGACAGCTATCCGGTGGGTGTTCAGGTGTGCTATTAATGCACGAATCCCGCGTTGACTGTGATGACGGGGTCTTGCCCCTATGTTCGTCTACTACAAGGACGCAGGATATGTCATCTTCCTCATCGACGATTAATCGCAGGTCTTGTCAACGATCGATTTCTAGTCTCCGTCAAGTAGAATGAATTTTTAATAGAAATTTAGAAAAAAAACCTTGGGGTCAGTTGACGTGGGTGGAGCAACCACTATCGTCAAGTCGTCAAACACTCAAATTTTGCCGTTAATTTGTGTCATTACCTTTCATTGTCAGTGATTAGAGCTGCCTTCACTAACAAAGTGTTTTTATAACGTGAAAAGTTTGGATGAGAAAATAAAAAAATAATTGACAATTATTTATGTTTCCTATAAAGAGAATATCAAAATTTTCTTTGAATAATCAATTAATAAATACTCAAAGCCACCCGTTAATTAGACCTTTAATTAATTATGAGTGCGTGCCAACGAAGGAATCACAAAGGACAACCAATATGTGGGAGCCAGTAATTTGTGGGCAAAATAAAAATATTAGGAATGACAGTCACAATGATTTAAGAAATTTCTCACACATCATAAGCATTTATACTTATGGAATGACTATTACGTCAAAGGTGCACAGTACTGGTGAAGTTTTCTAGAGACCGTTTGGTCATGGAGTTCAAAAATTGTTGTTTAAAAAGATGTGAAAATTGTGGTTTAAAAGGTGTTGTTGAAAAACGTGTGTTTAGCGTTTATAAAACAAAAAAATATGTTTGGTATCATGGTTTAAATAACATGTTTCAGTATTCAAAAAACATAAAAATGTGTTTGGTATGTGTGTGTTTGATTGTAAAAAAAAAAAGCTGACACCTGAACGAAATATCAATTTTTTAATTCAGGAGAGAGAATACATCTTATATTCTCGTTGCTCCTCTATGTTTGTTCCTTCTTGTTCCTTCTTTTTCCCTTTTCTTCTCTGAGAGCAGAAAACGAAACCCATCATTCCAAGATCTAGGTTCAAATCGAGCTTTTGTCTACGAGGATTAGAGGCAGTTAGGCATGGAATTATGATTCTGAGCAAGGGGTTAATGTGATTGGCTGAGGTTGGTGATGCGGTGTAAGCTGAGTGTGTAGAAGACACTTTTGGATGGGTCGGTGAGGTTTTTTAATGGCGCTGGGTTGAGTAATCAATGGCGTGGTGATCCGTTGTGAGGGAGAAACCTTTGACTACGATTAGATGGGTCAGTGAGGGGAGTTATGGCGGTGGGTGAGATTAATGTTGCTGGGTTAAGCTTTGACTGTGTGGGTGAGATGAGATCTTGGTAGGTGCAAATGGATTTGGCGTGAAGAGATGAGAGGAAGAGAGGAGACAATACACAAAGATGTCTGACCAGGTGGGCCCATACAATGTTCAAAATAATCACCCAACTGCCACTAAACACTAGTGTTTGTTGTTTAAAAATAGGCCGAAGGTGATTTCAAAACCATCATTTTGAAAATCGGTTTTTGAACAATGTTTTCCAAACAACCCTGAACAAGAATGGATGACCAAATGCGTTTTTTGCTTTTTGGACACTAGTGTTCAGTGTCTAAACACTGAACACTAATGTTTAAAATGGATGACCAAACACACTCCTAATTACTAACATAATAAGTTGTGATTAAAATAATGTCATTTTCATGTGGATTTATCACTAATAATTACTTTTATTAATGTTGTAAACGTATACTTTTCTTAGAATTAATCATAAACATTTTATCTCACATTTACTACCATTGATGACAAATATCACTTCATTAGCATTAATCATTTTTTTTTCTTATCAATAAAAATTGAGAAGTGCTATGTCCATAACACTTTCACAATATTTTTACAACATTTTCCTAAGTGGTAAGTTGTTGCTAGTTTTAATTTAAATCTACTTTCGAAATTACTTTTTTACCCACTAGTAAAAGCCAATAATAACCTGTCATTTAGGATTTATTATAAAATATTGTGGACATAATATTTCTTATAAAAATTTTGCTATTCACTTTAAAAAAAATTGTAAAACAAATGATAAGAGCTTTCTTTATTATGATTATGATCAATATCAATATCAGGCCTAAACGCGAAAAATTTTAGTGAATTATTTTAATACTAAATATCAATTAAATACTATTTACAGCATTTGACTTTCTATTTTATATCCATTTTTACTGTTTTAAAACAGTTCTATTTTTTAAGATGTAAAATTGCTAATTAATTTTTTTGCATTTAGATTTTATTTACATATCTTTCATAAGTTGTTGGAAAATTTTTGTCAATGATTATTCAGTTTTATAGTTTCAATTGGGTTGGATTTCTTTTGGCTCAATATTTCAGGGGCCTTCTTTGAGGTGGGGAGTAAAAATGCACAACCAACCTATATTGTTTTCTTTAACAAAATTATTATTTTACAATTTTAAGACATTTTAATACAATTTTGGAAGCATTTTACTTATACAAATTGTGGGCCTTAAGACCCTTTAAAATATTTTTGTACAAGTGGGGCCTTAAGTCTAGGCCTAAGTGGCCTAGGCCTTAAGCCAACCCTGATTAATATGAGCAAATCCAAAATAGATTGGTTAGAGCATCTCCAGCAGTGTATGCATCCGGGAATATTAGGTAAAATTTGGAGAATCTATGCACTGTTCATGCTCCTGTAGATTCGGCAAACATGAATTTTTTTTTTTTGGCTCATGAATAGTAGCCCATCAGGTCTAATGGGCTACTATACATTAGCAATAGAATTTCTTGGATTAAAAAATTATCCCAGTTTCTTATTATATCAATTCTTTCTCTCTCCTCCAGATTTTTTTTTTCTCTCATTCTCTCAGTTTCTCACATAATCCAAACACAAAACACAAAAAAAAAAAANCGGCGCTAGAGCAGTGGCTGGAGCGTAGCGGCGGCTGGAGTTGAGCAGCAGCTGGAGGACTCTCTCTCTCTCTCTCTCTCTCTCTCTCTCTCTCTTTGATGTGAAGCAAAGAGACGCTGGAATGTTCTTGAGAAGAGGTGAAAAAGAAAATAAAAGAGGGGCTTGGACACTTGTATAGTGGAGAAAAAAAGAAATGAAACGTGGATGATGGAAATGAAATGGTAGGAAAAAAAATAATATAAAAATAAAAAATTCTAATTAAAAAATATTACCACAATATTTTTACAATATTTTCACAATAAATTTTAAGTAATAGATTGTTATTAGTTAATATTGGTGAGTAAAAAAATAATTTCAATGGTGGTTCAAATTAGAACTAGTAACAACTTTCCACATAAATTTTATTGTGAAAGTATTGCGTAAAATGTTGTGAACATAACACTTCTCATTGAAAAATATAGTTGTTGAAAAAAGAATAAATGATGATTAAAAAAAGAATAAATAATGAATGAAGAAATAATATTTAAATGAGATAGAGAATAGGATAGAGAATCTGTTGGAAGTGTATTTGAAAAAGTGGGTAGGCAAATGCTAAATGTCGCTGTTCATTAGCCAAACAGTACAAAAATTTTGCTATTCTGTTGGAGATGCTCTTATGTATTTAATGACTCTCATAGATCAACGACCTATAAGTAGAAATGACCAAACTCAATAGGTAAAGGGTACCTTACCTGACCTGACTTGAAAATATTGGGTATTACCATATTACCTAGTTCGTCATGGGTAAATTGGGTTGAATTTTGTTTGAACCCAAAATTCGTGGGTCAGGTTTGGATATTACCTGAAGCCGATCCATACTATTAAAAAACAAATCCCTAAAACAACCCGTTTTTGGCTTTCTCCCTTCAAGCTCTCTCTTCAGCCTCTCCACAGAACAATAAAGCAAAAAAATTCAAAGTATAAAGTAGAAGTAGGGAAAAAAAAAAACCAAAGAAAATTCAAGTAGAAAGGAGGAGCAGAACAAACCCAAAAATTATTTTCTCTAAAAAAAACCCAAGAAAATTCAAGTAGAACACTAATAAAAGTTAATATCTATTTCCCTTGCTCATCTCACCTGTGATGCTCCTTAGTGCATCTTGGTTTACATTGACACAGACAATCATTTTCATACTCATACACATAGTAACATGCACTTAATACTTGTTTTACATATATTTTTGCTTGGACACATCACACACGACCACGAAATCACATGCTCATACAATTTGATCTCTTCACATTAACGTAATCTGAAAGAGAGAGGGTGGCTGGATAGAAATGTCTAGAAGTTGATGTGAGATACGTGGGTCGCCTAACCCAATTAGGTGAGGATCTAGACCCTACCCAATTTGTTAGGTCCAACCCAAGATAGCTTTATGCTGAACCCAAAACTAAGTCCAGCCCATTCCTTTTGCATAGAAGCCCAGATTTCCAAACTTATCTCTTACACTCACAACACTCAACCCAAGTTAATTTCAAACTCCCTTAAGCCAAATCCGAATACAATTCCTAGATGAAAGCTCAATTAGTGTGAAAACACTAAAGTTTGTTCAGACTCCCAATTTTAAAATTATGGCTAGATTGCTTTTACTCTAAATTTTCTAAGTTCGGAACAAGAGTAAATGAGCGCAATATACCAGTAATACTACTCTAAGTCATATGCAACCACAATAACTAATAAAGGTAAAGCTTAAAGAGTCGGGAAAAGAGATGCAAACACAAGATAATATCGTGACTTTTTATCGAAGGAAACCTAAGAACTGCGTGAAAAACTTCTCTGCGAACCCTCCAAGTCAAAATCGATCAATTATGAATAAGTTGGAGTACATGAATATTAAAAAAAAAAAAAAAAAAAACCCTCCAAGCCTAATCTATCCAATGTACTTGAGCCCTCTACTCGGAGTCTTGTCTTTATTAGTTTTTTGGATCCCGCAATTTAGCCCGATTGCATCCACCACTCAATGGCTTCTTCCAATGCTACCCAAAGGTACCAAAACTTCTCTTAACACTTAGAATGGGTGAGGTAAGTGTTTGGGCTAAAAACCTCTCAAGGATGTATAGATGGAGAGGTAGAAGTAGAGGAAAACCAAGAGAAAATGTGTAGATGATTATGGGTATGACAATCTCTAACTCTCAAGTGTTTTGCTAGGGGTTTTCTCTCTAAAAAGAAGTCCTTACAATTTCATGGGTAATGAGGGTATATATGGTGTGGGTAAGGAATTTGGTAAAACATTTTTTCATTTTGCCAAATAGAGAGTTTCGTGGGTACCTCACGAGATGGCATTTCTTGCAAAGTACTTGCGAATTGGACAAGCTAGCGTGATTTTTCAACTTCTAGTCATGTGCTTCACATGTGACCTTTTGCGGGTTGCTTTACTTGTTAGTTTCTCGTGAGCTAGTTGCAAATTGTGTTGATTCTTCTTTTGAAGCTGGATTCTTTACCAATCTCTCACACTCATTCCTTACAAATAAACCCACATAAATACAGAGAAATGATTGAATGAATTACAACTAAATTTGGCACGGAATTAAAGCCAACAAAAGCTAGTTGGAAATCACAACTTTACACTAGAAAATCATGTTGTTAACTATTTTTATTTTTATTTTTTATTCTTATAAAAAAAGCTATTAAAATAAACTAGGTTCGAGTCGGGTTTGGGTATCCATGGATAAAATATTTTAGTTGGGTTTGAGTATAACCGAGCCAAACTTGGTCATTGGCCATCCCTACCTATAAGATATAATTTCCTCCCTTCAAACGAAGTTTCGAGTCATACTCATAATTAAAGAGTATCTTTGTCTATTTGAGGAAGAAAACTCGTAATGCACTAAATATCACATAAATAATAATGAGACGGATAACACGATTGACTCACTTTTAAAGTAGCTTCTAACGAGGACCAAAGTCTTCTAATCATGCCATATTTAAAAAAGAAAAGAAAAAGGAAAAGTAATACATGCTATGGGTACTTTAAAGTAGCTTCCAACGGGGACCAAAGTATTTTAGTCATGCCAAATGATATGGAAGAATTATTACCATGAACTTAACCCGTCAGCTTCTGTTCTGGCTGACGGGTCAAGATGTGACGAAAGATAAACGTCATGAAATGCATACTGACGGGCTGAAGTCCCCCAAGTCCAACTGACGGTAATTTGAAGCCCCTAGGTTACTGAACGAAGCATGAAAGCTGACGCTAGCTTAGCTGAAGGGAAGTACAGGCTGACGCCTTAAGGGCTGACGGATCCATGAAGACCATAACTTGGTCATCACGCATGGGTTTTAGAAATTGTTTGTATTCCACGCTAAGTATCAGAGTCCTGTAAGGAAAGGATTCCGCTTTTTTTTTTTTTTTTTTTTTTTTTTTTTGAGTTCTATTGTTATAGAAGTCGAATTATTTTAGATTAATTTATTATGATGATTTGTAAAATACATGTTAGGTTCTAAAAGTTTAGAATAATTAGTAAACCGTGAGCACAAACTTGTCTAAATATAGATTCCTAAGTCTATATGTTTGATTAGACAATGCTCAAGTTGATATAGTTCAATATCCAATAACATACAAGCTATAGAAAAAAAAAAAAAAAAATCAAAATCTGCTTGGTTCGACCGATCGAGAAGGAGGCTCAACCAATTGAGAATCGCATATGCAGAATTTTAAGTTTGACTTATTAGCCCATACTTGTACGTTTGAAGTCCAAAACATGATCTATTTGCTACAGCATTTAAGGGACATTATAAGTTGACCCTAGCTATGTTTTTTTTAGAGAGAGAAGAGTGCATCTTGTGCCTCTTGTTGTAGATCTAGGGTTTCTGTACCCAAATTTCTCTCAAGTCTTCTACCGGTGTTATTCTTTGAAAAATCTCAAGATCTAGTATTGTAGAAGTTGCTGCCATCAAAAGATCAGCTACTGATGGTGATCTAAAACCTTTGAGGAGATCTCAAAATCACAAACGTTGGTGTTTGTGTTCAACAAATTCAAGATAGAAGAGTCCATGGATTCGGAATTGCATGTGATCGTGTGAGTAAATTCCACAAAAAGTAGATTTAGATTTTAGGGAGAAAATCTATTGTAAACTTCCATTCTATCATAGTGAATTTGTTTGCCTTGAGGATAGATTAGGTTAAAGCCTTCCTAGGTTTTTTACCTTGAAATTGTTGGTTTCATTAATTTTCCTAGGTAATCATATCGTTGTGTTATTTACTTTTTTGCTGTACATGATATGATTTATTACCTATTTAACCTAGATCTGAATAATAAACCTAAGTAACTACTTGGTTAATTAATTAGGTTAAACCAATTTGATAAAGAGTTTAAACAAACAAACAATACTGTATGTTTGTAATTTAGTTTTTTTTTTTTTTTTTTTCCGGTTAAGCTGGCGTGATATACACTTGAGGTCTATGTAGCAGTAAAATAATTTATTTATTTATTTTGGCCATTAGCCATGTTAGCAAATTCCATCCATCATTAAATAACAGAATCAATTTGACACAATAAAATATTAGGACTTCAATCCAGCCTATGAATGATGCAAATAAAAATTCATGGATTGTCTCTTTTCATCCAAGAAATCTCTAAGCAATTCAAAGATCGACCCATATAATCAAATCCAAATTAATATACATCTACAACTTTTCTCTGAGTTTGTCATCAAGAGAACAAATACATACACACACTTACATATAAACATAAATATATGAACTATGTAGGGTGACCAAAGTTGACACATTGAAACAAAAACATATCTGGATTTTGGAATGAAGGTGAAAGATTAAGAATTTTATTGACTAGTGAAAAAAAATACTTATGAGTTTGCCTTAAAAAAAAAAAAAAAAAAAAAAAAAAAAAAAATTCAAATTTGTTCATCAGAGAAGAAGAAAAAAAAAAAAAAAAAACCCAGAAACAGGCGGCTGGGTCGCGCGACCCAGCCGCCGCGCGGCCGAAGCTCGCGCAGCCTATGCTCTTTCCTTCTTCTTCTTCAGCTTTTTTGTTTTTTCCTTCTATGTGATTTCTTTTTCTTTTTCGCTAGAGTTGTTTTCATATATATGGGATTATAAATCGAGTATCAGATACTCGATTTCTATGTGGACGCTACGTGGGAAAAATGCCAACTCAGACCTGATCAAAATATGAAAATCGACCCTCAAACACTCGATTTATAACCCCTAAATTGAGCCTCTTAGACTCGAGATGCTACTAGAAAATATAGTTTGAAACTATTGACAACTAACTACATAGTTTGGATTTTATGGCTATTTACCCATTTCGTCCTTTTCTTCCACATTTAAAGCCCAAATTCCAAAACTTTACTATTTGCTGTACTAACTTGTGACTTAATTTGGATGTTGACCATTGAGAAATAAACAAATCCATGCCCGGACGCAATCAATCCCCTACAAATTGTCCAAGATGTCAAATATACTTATTTTAACCATAAACAAGCTTGGTAATCTCTTGATGCCCAAAAAGTTATAAAACCCAAAACCAGCTGTAGAATCCACTTCCTCCAGGCACAATGAAATTAAATTCTAGTGCATTTGTAAGAGAAACTAGTGTCTCACTTGCAATCTTTGGTGGAGATCAGAAGGGTGTTGTCCTACATATACGGGTTTAGTCAAAGTCTAAACTTGTGCTTCAAATTAGCTTGTTCGCTAAACATATGTATATGAACAAGCTTTTGTCTTACTAACCTCAAGCTGTTCATAAACAGCTTGAGTTATCTACATGCACGAAGTAGTTGCTGGTTGGGTATTGTGATGAGCCAAAAAGAAATTTTTTTTTTTGACTTCTATTGTTATAGAAGTCGAATTATTTTAGATTAATTTATTATGATGATTTGTAAAATACATGTTAGGTTCTAAAAGTTTAGAATAATTAGTAAACCGTGAGCACAAACTTGTCTAAATATAGATTCCTAAGTCTATATGTTTGATTAGACAATGCTCAAGTTGATATAGTTCAATATCCAATAACATACAAGCTATAGAAAAAAAAAAAAAAAAAAAAAAATCAAAATCTGCTTGGTTCGACCGATCGAGAAGGAGGCTCGACCAATTGAGAATTTCATATGCAGAATTTTAAGTTTGACCTATTAGCCCATACTTGTACGTTTGAAGTCCAAAACATGATCTGTTTGCTACAGCATTTAAGGGACATTATAAGTTGACCCTAGCTATGTTTCTTTTAGAGAGAGAAGAGTGCATCTTGTGCCTCTTGTTGTAGATCTAGGGTTTCTGTACCCAAATTTCTCTCAAGTCTTCTACCGGTGTTATTCTTTGAAAAATCTCAAGATTTAGTGCTGTAGAAGTTGTTGCCATCAAAAGATTAGCTACTGATGGTGATCTAAAACCTTTGAGGAGATCTCAAAGTCACAAACGTTGGTGTTTGTGTTCAACAAATTCAAGATAGAAGAGTCCATGGATTTGGAATTGCATGTGATCGTGTGAGTAAGTTCCACAAAAAGTAGATTTAGATTTTAGGGAGAAAATCTATTGTAAACTTTCATTCTATCATAGTGAATTTGTTTGCCTTGAGGATAGATTAGGTTAAATCCTTCCTAGGTTTTTTACNAAAAAAAAAAAAAAAAAAAATCAAAATCTGCTTGGTTCGACCGATCGAGAAGGAGGCTCGACCAATTGAGAATTTCATATGCAGAATTTTAAGTTTGACCTATTAGCCCATACTTGTACGTTTGAAGTCCAAAACATGATCTGTTTGCTACAGCATTTAAGGGACATTATAAGTTGACCCTAGCTATGTTTCTTTTAGAGAGAGAAGAGTGCATCTTGTGCCTCTTGTTGTAGATCTAGGGTTTCTGTACCCAAATTTCTCTCAAGTCTTCTACCGGTGTTATTCTTTGAAAAATCTCAAGATTTAGTGCTGTAGAAGTTGTTGCCATCAAAAGATTAGCTACTGATGGTGATCTAAAACCTTTGAGGAGATCTCAAAGTCACAAACGTTGGTGTTTGTGTTCAACAAATTCAAGATAGAAGAGTCCATGGATTTGGAATTGCATGTGATCGTGTGAGTAAGTTCCACAAAAAGTAGATTTAGATTTTAGGGAGAAAATCTATTGTAAACTTTCATTCTATCATAGTGAATTTGTTTGCCTTGAGGATAGATTAGGTTAAATCCTTCCTAGGTTTTTTACCTTGAAATTGTTGGTTTCATTAATTTTCCTAGGTAATCATATCGTTGTGTTATTTACTTTTCTGCTGTACATGATATGATTTATTACCTATTTAACCTAGATCTGAATAATAAACCTAAGTAACTACTTGGTTAATTAATTAGGTTAAACCAATTTGATAAAGAGTTTAAACAAACAAACAATACTGTATGGTTGTAATTTAGTTTTTTTTTTTTGGTTAAGCTGGCGTGATATACACTTGAGGTCTATGTAGCAGTAAAATAATTTATTTATTTATTTATTTATTTATTTTGGCCATTAGCCATGTTAGCAAATTCCATCCATCATTAAATAACATAATCAATTTGACACAATAAAATATTAGGACTTCAATCCAGCCTATGAATGATGCAAATAAAAATTCATGGATTGTCTCTTTTCATCCAAGAAATCTCTGAGCAATTCAAAGATCAACCCATATAATCAAATCCAAATTAATATACATCTACAACTTTTCTCTGAGTTTGTCATCAAGAGAACAAATACATACACACACTTACATATAAACATAAATATATGAACTATGTAGGGTGACCAAAGTTGACACATTGAAACAAAAACATATCTGGATTTTGGAATGAAGGTGAAAGATTAAGAATTTTA
Organism: Quercus suber; assembly: GCF_002906115.3. Lineage (NCBI taxonomy): Eukaryota > Viridiplantae > Streptophyta > Magnoliopsida > Fagales > Fagaceae > Quercus > Quercus suber. Next base: position 228,849 of record NW_027069920.1, on the reverse strand, counting down.
TTGACTAGTGAAAAAAAATACTTATGAGTTTGCCTTTTTTTTTTTTTTTTTTTTTTTTTTTTTTTTTACTGTGAAAGAACTAATTAATCCAGATTCTTATGCAAGCGAGCTAATTAACCCAGAGTCACATTTGCGGAGGGCGAATTTAATTGGTCAAATTTTCATACCCTTTGAAGTAAGTCAGATTAAAAGCATCCCTTTGAGTTCAAATTGAAAGAAAGATAGCCTTTTATTTTTAAAATAAAGAGTGCATAAAAATTGTAGCAAATAGGAATCTTCTTCAACTGCTAACGGTAGCAAACATCTGGGGAATTTGATTTAGTCCCACAATTTTCCTTATAAAATTCAGTGTTTTATGTGGAGAGTTGCTAACAAGTCCTACCAACACAAACAAAACTCTTTGAAAAATTTTCACCTATTCATGTGGGATGTGTTTAGGGGATCTAGAAATTAAGCATCATTTACTATATATGGAGATGCTCTCTTGCGAGATTTATTTATTTTTATTTTTATTTTTATTTTTTTGAGATAGCAGATAAAAATATTTTATTCTTAGTAAATCCTTGTATACAATGTAAAGGAAGAAGTGGAAAACACTTGTCCTAGACTGGATTTTTCCCTGCACCATAGGAAGACAGCTACCCCCACCAAACCCGTGAACATCCTTTCCTTCCAGTCATGGGTATGCATTGGTTTGGCCATTACATGATGAAGTGAGAGATATGCAACTTGGAGAAGATTCATTATTAACTAAAAGTTAATCAATCAATTAGTTGTATCAGCAATTTTCATACGTTAGATAACAACAAAGATTACATTAAAATGTATTTAAAAAGAGTAGGAACTCATTGACATAAAAAATTAAAAAAAAAAAAAAAAATTGCAAATGACCCAAACGGAATTGTGAAAAGTGTATTTAAATTTTAAATTAAGGTGTTACATGGGAAAACTATATAACTAGAATATGCTTTTCTAAAGAACATTTTTTTTTTGAATAGCTTTTCTACAAAATTATTGTTTATTCAATTAACATAAGTCAGCTTAAATTTGAAAGTTATTGTTTAATCAATTAACATAGAGAAGTGCCCCTTATTTCTCCTTCCCAAAGTACAAAGTGATTTCTAGAATATAATTGCTATTGATTTCCATTTTTTTTTAAAAGAAAAAGAAAAAAGATAGTGCATTGTAACTTGTAAGTGAGCTTAAAGGATTTAAGCCTTTTCAAGATTTAAGCTACCGAAGGCTTCAAAAAAATCTAGGGCTTCTAGCCTATCCATAAAACTCTGGGGTTTTCATAAAATTGACCAAACTATATAGCCTTTTGATGAAAGGATATTATTATTGAACAACAAAAGAAATGACTAAAATACAAGTGCACCCCAGAAGTTTGAGACAATTTTTTATTTCAATCCCGTACAGTGGGAAGCATTTTTATTGAGACCCTTCTGCTTATTGTCATTGTTGATGTGCATGGACTTTTCACCCTGTATTGTCTATGAATGTTGGCATTTTTATGTGTAAAAGAATATAGAAATCAGGATGAAGGACACTTTCATGACTCGCCTCTAACTACCTTAAAAGCCACCTTGAACACAACTTAAGTTGCTGAGTCTTTGGTTGAGGATCATACATTTTAATGATGAACATAAAACCAGGAAAGCATATATATTACAATTTGCTTCATGTTGTGCTTGTGGCAAAATAATATCTAAGCTCCAGTTAACGCATTGCAAGTTAAATCTCTATAATGAATTTAAGTTTTCTCACCAAAAAACTTTTACTTTTGAATGAATTCCATCTAGATAAGTAGGTAATTTACAATCTAACAATTACGTGTTCTTTAAATCGAGGATTTAAACAATATAGCTCTCATGGGTTCAAACATTTAGAGGTTTCAAGTCTTCCTCGGCTCAATCTGGTTCATGATTAAAATTAAAGTGCCAAGTTTAAATATATATTTTATTATTGGGATAGATTAGGTATCCATATCAACCTGTGAATGTGCATTGTGAATTTACTTGGAAGCGTGTAAAATTATGAAAAGACTTGAACTACATGACTAGTAACATGGCAGTTGACTGGCTTCAAAGTTAAGTTCAAAGTTTCCCACACTGTTCAAAATTTGCGCATCACAACATGTTAGATTACAAGTATCAAAATCTCTTTGCCAAACGCTTAAGAAGTTCACATTAGAGGGGTGTGAAAGTCTTGAGGTGGTATAAGTTGAAACCCCTAATATAGTTTCACTTCATTGCAGAATGAGTAAATCGCCCTTCTATTCTGTCAATACCCCAAGGTTAGAAACGTTAGTCTTCAATTTGACCTTGGAAGTGGTTTCACTCTTTGGTTTGATAAATTGATGGAACTTGTTGGAAAGCTTAAAAATTTTGAAGGTTTGAACTTGGGTAATTACTCCAAGTTACCAATTCTCTCTTCTAGTTTAAATTTTATAAATTGTTATAAATATACCTATATCCTTAATTTGTGGTGTTTTTCCCCCTTCTTATGCAATGGCATTCTCCTAGATGGATTCAACGAAAACAAACTTTCCTTGCTAAATAATCTCAAAAAGTTGAGGCAAAAATAACTATATATATCATCAATGAGTTTAGCCAATTTGGTTGAAAGATTTCTGCATGATTTTCCTGCAGTAAAAAACCTGACAATACCATCATGGTCCAGAAAATTATTAGACATGTTATTGATCCTCTCTCTCTCTCTCTCTCTCTCTCTCTCTCTCTCTCTTTCTCATATTTCTTTTTTACAATTATTTGTACCATTTTAGAAGGGTTGCTGGCAATTTTCCTTTGGAAAGGTTGAGAATTTAGATAGGGAAGAAGATTCTGACAATTCTAAGTGGATTGCTTTGTTAAGAAATATGGACTACTAGACAACTACTTTCAAAATTAAAGGATTGATGTTGAAGAAAGGCTTAGATGACATTTTGATCACAAACAATTTATGCATCAGAATATGCATCTTCATTTTGCATTAATTTGTTATGCTTTCTATTTGGTTATTATCAATTCCAGTTACTAAGAACAGTATCTATGTCATGAAATTTTCTTCATGGATTTGTCTTCCAGTTTCCCGTATTTTTCCTCTCGTATGTTGACAATATATAGCAATGGTTATTTGGACGTGGTAGTACTCTTCTTAATGTTTCATCATTAAGAAAGAAGAAGGCAATAGCATATTAAAGCAAGCTCATAGTGCCTCTCAGAGAGAAATGCCAGTATGTGTCCCATTCTGTTAAAGATTTCCAACCTCCATTACCGGACTCTCTTTCCTATCTGCTGCCAGTCGCATGGGTGTTAGAGAACTGAACACAGTGCAAACTAAGATTGAAAGGGGAAAAATCCAACTAAGATTAGTCACATGCATCAAGAGTTTTTCGACAAATATCAATGGTGTTTCATCCAAGACAATTTATTACTTCTAATTGGGTCTAGTCAGATTCAAGTTCTCTTGGGTGCTGCTCTCTCATCCAATTTGACACCCCAAGCTTGATAAAATATTTCCAGTGAAAGTCATCAAAGTTGATGCGTCTAAGGGACATTTTTTCCATATTTCCTGCACTGCTTTCAGCTTTATTTAGCTCAGCAAGGCGCTTTTGTTTGGCCTCATTCTCAATCTGCCTCTGGTACTCCAAATGCTCTTCAAGCTTTCTTTGCTCTTTCTCCTCCTCAGGTGTAAGTTTCCGTTCTTCTTGCTCCAATTCATCAGTGGTTACAGGACCAACAATCTCAGGATTAGGAGGATCATCTCCACCATGTGCAGCATGAAAGGAACTGAAGTAAAACACAATGAACTTTATTTCAGCCTAGAGATTGGGAGCACATATGGCCACATATTCACACAATTTACACGTGTTTTAGTCAATGAAAATGTTAAACTAATAACAAACAAAAAGACTTACATTTGCTCCAAATTTTCCTGCTCCTCCTCACTACATGCAGTTGCCTACAATAAGAAAATTGTATATTTTTGGGATGTTAGTTTGTATAATCGATTCTCTTTGTTTTGTGGGAACTGGGAACTCCCTGCAGATCTTATATCTTTCTTTTTTTCTTTATTTCTATTTCAAACAAATATGCGTTTTATCAAATTTAATTAAACCCGATCTCAGGAGCTTTCCTATTTCTTAATTTATTAGTCATCCAATTATTCCATTCCTTATTAAAGAAAAAAATATTAAATATTGTTAAATGTCTGTCCAATTATGCAGTTATCTAGCTGCTGTGATAATCTGTTTCAACGTGTGTTTGTTCAATGTCTAATGTATGTCATATGTATTAGATTACTCAATTTATGACTCCTTCACAGTACATATCCTAAATTACTGCTTTTCTAAGAAACTTGATCCACATTTTCCTAACTTGGCTACTCTACCTCTGAAATACCCATTTCTTTTAGTATCTTCCAGTTTTGTTTCAACTTTTAACTCTAGCTCCTCCATATCTTAAGTCTTATGCATCCAATTAAAGTATATTAGTCTAATTTCTGCCTATTATGTTAATATTTAACATGTTTAGATGCCTTTTAGTTCCTGCCCTTTCTCCATTTATTCATATTAATTTATACTTGGCTAGCTTTAGACAATGCAATTACCATAAATACGAAACAGAACAATAACTACCTTTAATTCTTCTGACTTTCTGTGATCTTTTTCCTTCTCTTTGTCCTTGGATTTTTCCTGTCCTTGTCTTGCATTACCTCCTCCTTTGTCAGAGTTTTTCTTGTCATTAAGATCGAGTTCGGATAACAATGCTGCTTCTGCAGCCTTAGACTTCTTTTCTGCATCCTTGTTAGCCAGATCTTCCATTTGTGCCTATTGAAGGAGAATATTACACCAAAAACATCAAATCATATCTGGTAAGAAGGTAAATAAATGAAAACCTTCAGCAAAACAGCACAGAGAATCCAACACAAACCCGCATGAATGACTTCAGCAGGGGCACCATAATTGATCGGTTGTCATAAGCAGTTACCATATCAATTTTCTTCCCCGTCTGCTGCATAGCAGTAGTTGTTGTCCTGATTATAGCATCAAATTTGTAAAGCTGCAAAAACAAACATTATGAAATTCAATCATCCTTTGGAATATAACAGTTCATCAAGAAACATATTTAATATCAAACACAAACACTACACAGAGAGACTTTGAATTTCAGATTAAACAACTTGGAAAATTTGCCCTGTTCTTAAATTTGGCTATATCATACCTTTTCAACAATTTCATCAATCTGCTTTTTGATCTCCAATTTTATTTCATTGTCCACAGGTTTTCTCAAAATATTCCATATGATATCCAACTCGAAAATATCACCATTTGTCCTCTGAATGTGCCTATGCCTCTCTAATAAGAGATACTCGTAACTCATTGATTTGTACTCTGAAATCTCTTCTCGTCTCTTATCTTCTTCAACACACAAACTCTCCAAATTCTGCCATACCTTAATGTCTCTCAAATACTGTATTTTTTTCTCACAAATGTTCTGCATCCGATGAAATTCAGCCTCATAGATTTTGAATAACTCTTTCCCTTGACTTCTACTGGTTTCTCTCAAATTTTTCCACTGCTTCAATTGCTCCCCAATATTAGTAACCCCCTTCAATAACCAATCCACAATAGCATCTTTACATTCATCATCATTTAATTCGATTTCCTCATCAGCACTAGAAGTAACAACAGCTCCATCATTTGGCACAACAAGCTCTCCACGCAACATTCTCTTGTCCAAAACTACACAAGAGAAGTCCTCATTGAATACGATCTTCTCATGATTAGCAAAACAAGGCTCACCCCTGACCCCATCCTTCGCAAGACTGAAGCAGAGACTCTGTAACCCACAAGTATTGTCGAGATCATCCAAGAACTCGAACACAAGATTAAGCTCCAGGATGTCAAGAAAGCACGTGGAGAGCAGCGTCTGGTTCATCCAATGTTCCTCAAGCAGCTGTTCCGGGATTCACTTCTTCAGAATTTCCATTATGAGGTCCATCAACCTCAAAAAATGACTTGAAACAAAACATCTAAGCTCCAAGAACATGTGTAACCTTGCTTGAATTCTATTAATCATGTCGGCACGCCCTCTATCTTTGCAATAAGGCCAGTCCTCCTGAAACATGAAAATTTTAAGACTCATTTAGGCCTTCATCTTCACGCTTGTTTCTTGACAAATCTTCCATCATTTTCTTAGCGGCAACCACGTCCACGGGTCTCCATTTTCTTGATTCACCGATGTCATTGACTGAATCTAATACAATTTCTGGCTCTACAGATCGTAACTCATCGGATAAAGTCCCCAAATGCACACTCTTCATATGATCTGCATTCAATTTGGCTTCGAAAAACCTCTCGCTGCAAAGACAACACGTCCAATACTTCCAATTTTTTGCCACCTTCACATATTCCACTGCCTGCATCACCACCGCCACAGCCGCCTGTGATTCTTTCTTAGCCAAATGCAGTTTTAAGGTTTTCAATTCGAATCCTCAACAAATCTTTCTTTAGCTCCATACTCATGCTGTCTTACCAGTAAGCCTTGACTCGTGCCGCCACTGTGTACCTCGCCTGTTCGATTTCTTCCTTTCTGTCTTGTAGTTCTTGAATCTCATTCTTTATTTTTCTTAAAGATTCAGCGTCTATCATATAGATGCTTTGAATTTTGAAGACTCTGAGATTCTTTCTGAGATCTTCAATTCGGGATTCTGGACTTCTATCTTCTTCGTCATAAATATACAAGCTATCTTCCATCACTGTGGGGTATTCGATGGCTAAACTGGCATCACATGCTTCAATCACAGCTTCAAGCTGGGCATTGGCGTCGTATTCAGCTAAACTGAAGAGTGCGGAGACATGGAAGCTCCTCAAGCAGCTGTTCCGGGATTCACTTCTTCAGAATTTCCATTATGAGGTCCATCAACCTCAAAAAATGACTTGAAACAAAACATCTAAGCTCCAAGAACATGTGTAACCTTGCTTGAATTCTATTAATCATGTCGGCACGCCCTCTATCTTTGCAATAAGGCCAGTCCTCCTGAAACATGAAAATTTTAAGACTCATTTAGGCCTTCATCTTCACGCTTGTTTCTTGACAAATCTTCCATCATTTTCTTAGCGGCAACCACGTCCACGGGTCTCCATTTTCTTGATTCACCGGTGTCATTGACTGAATCTAATACAATTTCTGGCTCTACAGATCGTAACTCATCGGATAAAGTCCCCAAATGCACACTCTTCATATGATCTGCATTCAATTTGGCTTCGAAAAACCTCTCGCTGCAAAGACAACACGTCCAATACTTCCAATTTTTTGCCACCTTCACATATTCCACTGCCTGCATCACCACCGCCACAGCCGCCTGTGATTCTTTCTTAGCCAAATGCAGTTTTAAGGTCTTCAATTCGAATCCTCAACAAATCTTTCTTTAGCTCCATACTCATGCTGTCTTACCAGTAAGCCTTGACTCGTGCCGCCACTGTGTACCTCGCCTGTTCGATTTCTTCCTTTCTGTCTTGTAGTTCTTGAATCTCATTCTTTATTTTTCTTAAAGATTCAGCGTCTATCATATAGATGCTTTGAATTTTGAAGACTCTGAGATTCTTTCTGAGATCTTCAATTCGGGATTCTGTACTTCTATCTTCTTCGTCATAAATATACAAGCTATCTTCCATCACTGTGGGGTATTCGATGGCTAAACTGGCATCACATGCTTCAATCACAGCTTCAAGCTGGGCATTGGCGTCGTATTCAGCTAAACTGAAGAGTGCGGAGACATGGAAGCACCAGAAGGTGAGGCAGCCGGCGCCGGGGCATAACAGCACCGCTCGCTTGGATAAGTGGATGGAATTTTTGAAGTGTTCGATCGTTTCATCGAGTTTGTGGAGGCTGTCCTGAGAGAGTTTGGGATCTTTTCTGGCTATAAACCCGAGTTTTAAGTGACAGCAGCTAAGGGCGACGAGAGCAAGCGCGGAGTTTGGGTGGTGGGATACGGTGGCCTTGGCAAGATTCAAGGCTTCGTTGTAGTTCTCATGTAGAATTCAATCATGGTGTCACAGACTTCTTTTGTGATGGTGGGTGATTGATCATCAACATCGTACTTTGGAAGTTTAGAGGGTGATGGAGGTGCACGTGCATTGTGTTTCTTGGTGTTCATTTTGGAGGGAAATGGAGAATAGAGAAGGAATGGTTGTGGTTTGATTCTATTGCGTTTGTGAAGAAAGCCGAAATGGGTAAAGTGAATGTGTGTATATATATATATACACACGAAGAAAAACAAAGGCCCGAAAGCCGAAGAGAGAAAAAAGGGGATCGACCTGTCACAAATGGGCCTTATGAAGACCATACAAGGCCACAAGTAAGTTTGAAATCCATGATCCTTAGAACTAAGTTGGACATCACGATCTGCAACATGCAATTTAGCTGGGCTAAATTCCCATAAATCTAAATGGGCTGTAACCACAAACAAGTATAGTTTTACGTAGGCTGAAATATATGAAGAGAAACAAATGCCTAAAAGCCCAAGATCGAGAATGGTTTTAAGCAATCACGGGCCTTATGCCCCACGTTTCTCGCCGTATTTATATTTTATTGTGAGATTAAACGGCAGAAATTTTTTTTTCCAAAGCAAACTATACACTAGGAGCAAACTTGTTAAGTACAAGATGGAGACATCCCCCCAACTGAAAGGCTTCTTAAACAATATCTAATCTCTAGCATACATGACATGTTCTAGAGCAGATACAATATCTACCTAGTCTACCATAAAAAATCACAACCACATTCCCATATGTTTATCTATCTGTACAGAATTAAGAAGAAATGGGGGGCATTCCTCCACCCAAATTTTTATAGAATTTCTCTTGAGAGCTTCCTTTGCTATTACATGAGCTGCTTGATTACATAAAAAATTTGTAAAACTAAAAATTTGTTCCTAAAGGGGTAAGACATTTCTTAGGATTTTGTAGAGCTAGGAATATATTTGCAGGGGCGGAGCCACATAGTGGCTTTGGGGGGCCATGGCCCCTGCCAAAAAAAAAAAAAATTCCCATTAGACTATAAAGAAAAAATAATTGCCCCCCCCCCCCCCCCCCCAACATGAGACAGCCGGCCCCCTACCCATTTCTCACCAATTCTCCCAGCCCTCAATAAAAAATTAGGAACACCCTCAAATTAAAAAAAATAAAAAAATTGTAACAAATCCAAGCCCACTGCCCACGGCAAGCCCAATAGTAGCAAACCCATGGATTCTCACCAAAAAAAAAAAAAAGTACAGAGCAAATCAGAAATCAAACCACGGTCACGTTGTTGCAGAGAAAATATAGCTATATAGAGCAAAATCAAACCAAATCCCATTACCCAATACTGCAATACAGAGGTGTTTATTAAAAAAAAAAAAAAAAAAAAAAAAAAACCCAATACAGAGCAAACCAAACCCTAGAGCAAACCAAACCCAGTTACCCACGATGAGACGGTCACGTCGACTGTTGCTCGCAGGCGCAGCTCGCTCCGTTGCTCGTCGTCCTTGTCTAGCCGTCGCTCGTCACTTGCCCCTCGTGACCTCATTGCAGATCGCAGATCAGTCTCATCTCGCCGTCTCGGCTGCTCCGGTGCTCGGCGTCAAGGTATTTCTCTCTCTTTTTCTCTCTTACTCTCTCTCAGCCTCTCACTTTCTCTCTCTCTCTCTCTCTCTCTCTCTCTCTCTCTGAGATGAAAAATATGAAATGAAAATGAATGTTTGATGTCTTTCTCTTTTTATTCTAGTCTTAGTTGTCTAACTCGGTATCTCTCTCCCTTTTGAATTGTAAGACTCTAATTGGCTGCCAAATCTTTAGTTTCTTTACTCTCTTTTTTTATTTTATTTTTTATTTTTTTAGAACCAATCTTTACAGCTTTACTCTTTAAATTTATTTTGCTTTTTGCCTTTGTCTTATCCGTTACTGACTTGCTGTTGGTCAGTGTGTGTTGGTGTAGGTGATATTGATTGTATTTTAGTGTAAATGTGTAATGTATACTGTGATTGTGAAATTTTATGATTGGCAGGTTGTGATTGAGGGATAGCTTGTGCTTGTCTGTTGAGTGGGGTGGGGGTAGATGGGCTGATGGGCATATAGGCCGGGTAGTAAATAATAATTAAAGTAGTGTAATGTGCTACACATTACACTGCTTTAATTATTATGCTGAACATAGGATGTATAATGTTTGGCTATTTTAGTGTAATGTGTAAAAGGAACTAAATAATATAATAAATTAAAGCAATATAATTAATGACTAACAAATTAAAGCAATATAGTTTATTGTTACGCTAAACAACAATAATTAAAGCTATATAATTAAATTAACCAATACATTATAAAAGACAAATTAATTAAATTATTTTTGTTTTTGTTTTTGTTTGAGGGGTTATTATTAATTAAAGTTGTATTAAAAATGGGTTGACTGTTTAAATTATAGTGGAAATTTTGTTTTTTTCTTGAATATAAATAACATTCATATAACTAAGTAAAAAATTCTAATTAAAATTTTATTTTTTCAAATTCTTTTCAGGTTAATTTTTGAGTCATATTCTTAAAGCTAAAAGAATTATGAGCAAACGAAAAACAATTGATGCATTCTTTAAAAAAAAAAAGATGTTAGCAATTCAGAAATTAGGACACCTGTGAGAGGAAAAGGAAGTTAGACCAACACTGGCAATTGATAGCATGCGTGATGTGTTGCGTGTTTTCATTAATGGCAAGCTTATAGGTAATTAGGCATTGTCTCACAATATTACTTCCTCTTATCTCAGTCTCCTTTTCTCTGTTCAATTCTTCCTTACCATTCATTTGCGCATTAGATTATATTTTTGTGCTACTTTTTTTTAGATATCTCTGACTTAATTGAGTATTGAGAAATAATGAAATTAATATGTTTGTTGAATGTTGACAATGTCATAATTAGCCAAATGTAGAATTAGTACCCAAGAAGAAAAAAAGACTCAAACTGCTTAGGTTATATATCAAAACTACTCTCTCTGTCTCTCTCTCTCTCTTACTTGTCACCTATTTCTAATCTTCCACACTTTACAACTCAACTCCAACTTGGTATCAAAGACTTCCAATTCAACCCTAGAAGCCATTAAAGAAACCTAGCAGTCATTTGAGTCAAGGTGTGTAGTAGGAGGGAGATAGACAAGAAAATAAGATTGGGCTTAAGTTATTGAAAAATGCAAGAACCACAAAAACTTACACAATTTTTGCCACAACTCACCATGCGGCGAGTTATGAGTGGTGAGGAATAAGTGGTGAGTCCATGTAGGTCAACACCTCCATGCACAAGTGGTCGGCCCCCCCATGTACAAATTCCTGGCTATGCCCCTGTATCTGCGCAATCACCTCCAAGCATGATATCATACAAACTCAAGTTAGCAACAAAAGATAGAGCAAATAGGGCAGCTTCAGCCATGAGTTTCACTTTGTCTCCATAATTCTGGAATTTTGTATAGCAAACTGCAATAGTCTCACCTTCACCATCTCCAATTATAATGCCATGCCTCCAGTTGGCTCATTCTTCTTTTTCTCAATGGCAATTTAAATCTTGTATAGATGGGATGGAGGGGGTTTCCATTTATCACTTTGAGCATGTGGTACAGCTCTCCTTAAGTCTAGGTTATCTAGGAAGTTTGTAGTATACGCTCAGCTCTTTAGGCGATTTGAGTCAAAGAACTATGCTTCAGGTCCCACACTAGAGTACATCACATGATCTACAGATTCAGCCTCCTCTTGACACAAAGGGCATGTAAAAGTGTTAAAAATTTTCCTTTTGTATAGATTTTGTCTTGTTGGCAATCCGTTGCAGCAAGCTTTCCATATTAGAATTTTGATCCGTGATGGAAGTTTCACCTCCCATATACCCTTCCACAAAAATAGAGTATTATTTGGATTCGAACATTCCCCTGTTGTGTGGCATTTTTAACAGTTAATACTCCACAAGTTGTCCCATTCCATATCAATATGTCTTTATGATTTCTGTGACTTAGAGGGATGGATTTAATAATTTGAGCCTCATTTGGTGTAAACACAGCATTAATAATTTCATGTTTCTAGCAACAAGTATTTCAGTCAATCAGGAGGTTTACTGTGGCATATCCAGGAAGGGATTTTGGTGGGTTTTGCACCTTGTATGTGGTTGAGCATGGTAGCCAGCGATCCTTGCAAATCAAAATCTTCTCTCCTATACCCACTCTCCATCTAGATCCTTGTTCAATGACATGTTTTGCTCTAACAATATTTCTCCACGTGTATGAAGAATTTTGGGGAGTATTTGCTATACGAAAAGATGAATGTGGAAAATACTTTTCTTTTAGGACTCTAAACAGCAAAGAGTGGGGATTTTTTTATTATCAATCTCTAACATTGTCTAGCCAACATAGAAAGATTGAATAACTTGAGATTTCTGAATCCCAATCCTCCTTCCTTCTAAGGCTTGCATAATTTAGGTCATCCAATCCAATGTATTTTTTTTTCTTGTTCTTTTTGGCCCCACCAAAATTGACTCACCATTGAGGTAATTTTAGCACATAGTCCATCTGGAAGCTTGAAGTAGCTCATGGCGTAAGTAGGGATAGCATGTATGACGGCTATTGAGGACTAATTTTTCATGCCACATGGCATTACTTCATTGGCAACTTACGCCATATCAACATATTATTGATTTTTGGGTAAATTTGTTTAAAGCCCAAAATAAACTTATATCTTATTCAACTACAAGAACTGAGCTCATATGGCCCACAACATTTTCACTTCAAGAGGCGAATTTACGGTCCATATTTCCTCTTCATCAATTGAGCTCACGACTCACAACATCATCAACATCAATATACAGAGTAGGCTCAAGCAATGAATCAAAGCTCATGGCCCACATTACCTCTATCACATTCATGGAAAGCAGCTTTTCCAATAAAAGCCTATATTTACACAAAATGACAGCAAAGTCCAAAGTACGTCATCTCATCTTCAACTGATGATCCAAGCCCATGAGTCTATTCGGGGAAACTTTAGGAGTCGTGGTTTGGAGGGCTAATAAGTATGTTCAATAAAGTTTCAGTGGTTTCAAGTTGATAAAAAAACATGTTGTTAGGCATGTCTTCTCTAACTTCTTGAACTCTGACAGATTAGTATGTAGCAGGTAACATATGATAAGTCTCTTTTATTACATAAACACTTAAAATGATAAGACTCTACATTGCTCTTTAACTAAAACTTAATACTCATCGTATAAAAAATATTCAAAAACTCCAATCATCTAAATGCTAACAAAATAATTATTCATTTTATTTCCAGCTATTGCTATACAAATTTAAAAACCTAATTATATTGTTCCTCATAAACTATATTACTACTTTAAGCTAAAATCCATTTCAAACACATGGCTAAATCTGATTGGCTATCTTAAATCTTCAAATATAAAATATTCATGATATTTTTAATACTCAACTATCATCTACCATAATCAGACCAAATATTCCCCTGCCAAAGTAGAGCATTAAATGCTTTTCTTGCTCACCAAGATTAAGTCACAATGCAATAAGACCTTGACTAAATCTCTAAAGCTTCATTAATTATCAATCAATCTTTCTATTACTTACTAATCTTGTAGTAAAATTTTGGACCAAAAATATAAATACCCAAAAGAGGAAACCTTTCCAGTAGAACACCAACAGTGTGTTTAGCACTTGATACCTGGCTGAAAGTGACATCACGAGCCATTTAATGCTTAAATTCCAGTAGCCAGCTGCTATACCCAAAATAGCAAAATATCCTTAAAAGAGTTATTACCATTTTCAGTTAAATCTATGAAATAAATACTGAATATTCTCCCCAACAACCTGATATCATCCAGCTAACCTCATCTACTTCAGCCTTAAGCAATAATTGTCTTATGACAGTTGTGACAGCTTTTTCAGATAACTGTGACAGCTTTTTCAAAACAAATGGGACAGCTGACCTAGCAGCCTTAGCATTACAGAATTTTTTTATTTGGTTAAAAATCAAAACCAGCCAAAGAAAATATCTTTTTCTTACTAAAATCCTTTCCTTTTTTGTTGGCCTTTCCTCCAGCTGATATTACCCAAAATAGCAAAAACCTCTTAAAGCTAAACATATCATTTTCGGCTAAATCCTAGGATAGATTTTTTGAAGATTTATTGCTGATTGGGATAAATGTTGGCTGAGATTCTTTTCTAAATACCTCCTTAAACTCAATTGTAAATAAAACCCCCCATCAACACACCACACCAAAGCATAGCAATAGAGAAGAACAACTCTCTCATAAACTTCTCTATTTTCCCTCTCCCTCTAATTATCTTCTTAAGCTCATAATGAGGTTCTAAGTTCTTAGTTTCCAAATTAGAAACTAAGCTCTTTAGCTCTTAGCTCATAAATGCCTCTCATATCACTACTCATAAGCCCTTAGCTCACAAATGCCTCTCATATCACTACTTATAAGCCTTTATCCATCCTCTAGCAGAAAACCCAAGCAATATTGTTAAACACACTACAACACCATTACTCTTCTTATACTCATTCTCTCACTCTCCAAATTCAGAAAATACATCTATCTTGTTGCTCATATATCCAAATACCTAAACACATCTTCATACTTTTCTCTTACAAAATCTTTCCTCTTGGAAAGCAACACAAGCCATCACTATAATCTTTCCAGTAGCTCTAACATAATTCCTTTACCATCTTACATATGTCTCATCCATCTTGCAAAGTAAATATTTCACAAAATACTCATACATATCTCTCATATTTCTTACAAATTACATCTCTCGCAAACTATACATTCATATTCCTCATATATATTACAAACTCATCTCTCACCAAATATCCAAACTTCTTACCCTTACATGTTACAAATACTACATCCCACAAAACATCTATATCTTTTACCATCTCCATACTCCTCAAGAAATATCAAACATTCATACTAAAGCCCATCACATGGAAGACACAAACCTATCTTACAAAAACCCTTCTCTTAGAAGGCACAAACCTATCTTGAAAAAGTCATTTTCATGGAAGGCGATGTTATTCATAACTTCACAATAACTAAAAGAGCATTATCAAGGAGAAATTCATTTAAATACATGATAAATGAGATAAACTTAACTAGCCTTTACACATAGCTGGACATACTCTCTCTCCCTCTAGTTGCACCCATTTTTTCCCTTCAATCTTGAAGTAATCAATGGCATACTACCTTTCCACTAATAGAGTCATTCTGCTGGAATGCTATCAACTCATTGATACTATACAGCTAGAGCTGCAAACCATACAAAGATAAGCCACCACATTTACATATCTCTAAATTTACATTATTGAATATATGAACCTTTAAATACATATTACTTTATTTCAACTACTATTACAACTATTAATCAAAGCTATTATATCAAACACATATTATTTATTTATTCAACCATTATCATTTTTTTTTGTTTTGTTTTGTTTTTTTTTTGTTTTTTTTTTTTAAAAAAAAAAAAAAAAACAAAAAAGTTTTGAGAATACTAAGCATTAACACACACACACACACACACACACGGGAAAAAGGGAGAAGGTTTTTTAAAGAAACTTCGAGTGGTTGTTATTAAACCATTATCATGATTCTTAGACTCTAGGCTTCACCCATTTTGTAGGCCTAAAAATACGCTAGAAGCCATTGGATTATTTGGCCCAAAGTCGAGTTCTGGACACAACTCCCCATACAAATCCAGGTCTAGCAAGGTCACCCCTCCACTAGACAACACGTGGCTGCGCAATGAAAAATGGCCCCCCGACAATGGCTTTAATCAAAATTTCTTTTCTTGTTTGTGAGAGATACTTGTGTTTCTAGTCATCTTGTTTGCATTGGATCCGAGTTTTTTTTTTGTCTACACTCCATACTTGTTTCTATGTTGGTCCTTATGATTGTAGTGATTTCTTTAGCAATGCTTTATTTACATTGTTGTTGAAAAACAATGAGGTTTTGTCACAATTAAGCTTTTGCCCCAATACTTCTTCATACACTTGAAGGATCTTGTAGAACATAACACCCCCCCTCTTCTTGCTACACAAAATATTATACTATCACCTGTGAGCAACAAATGTGATAAATAGGGTCCTCCCTTACTAATGGCCACACCTCTCAGTCTACCAGTATTTTTTTGCTTGCTTGATCAATACCGTAAGACCTTTTGCACAAATTAGGAACAAGTAAGGTGATAGTGGGTCACCTTGTCTCAACTCTTTGCTGGGCTTGATATACCCCTTAGGCTCTCCATTCAACATAATAGAATATGTTACCGATGAGATACATTCCATGATGAGAGCCACCCATCTTTCTAAAAATCCCAATTTCAACATCATTTGTTTCAAATATTCTCACTCTACTCGGTCAAATGCCTTACTCATATCTAATTTTATTGCCATGTGAGCTATGTTACCTCTCCTTTTGTTCTTCATATAGCGGAGAACCTCAAAAGCCAACAACTCATTATTTGTGATCAAGCGTCCTAGCATAGAAGCACTCTGATATAACATAAGGAAATACATTCTTGAATCTGTTTGCTAGCACCTTCGAGACAATTTTGTAGACCACGTTGCACAAACTGATGGGGCGAAATTGCATCATACAATATGGAGAAGTCATTTTTGGAATAAGAACTACGTGAGTGAAATTGATTCTTCGAAGCATCTTCCCAAAATGGAGACAATCTAATACCGCTTTTGTAACATCTTGGCCCACTATGTGCTAGAAATTTTGGAAAAATAAGGTCATCACGCCATCAGGCCAAATGCTTTTAGGGATGCATATGGAAGAGGGCGGTTTTAACTAGGGGTGGAGCTACATTGCTCCTTGCCCCCCTCCCCCCCCCCCAATTATTATTTTTTTCCTCCTACAACTATACTAGTAATAGATATCGCCCTCCCAAAAAAATTGGAACCTGCCCCCAATTATTTCTAAAATTTCTAGTTAGTCCAATGGATTTTTAGTTGGCCTCCTCAATTGTTTAAAACTTTATTATCTGTCCACCCCAATTATTCCTAAGATTTATAGTTAGTCCAAAAGATAATGACTAATAGTTGATCTTCTCCATTGTCCAAAAAATTTATAATTAATCCAGTAGATAATAATTTATTCTCTAGCATCATTGACAACCCATTTCCCAACATAATTTCAATTTTTTTTTTCATCTTTAAGTACTTACGGAGCTTTGTTGTAGCTGCTAGTGCCAGCCCATTGTCCCGTTTTCTTTCTTCTCAACATAAAAACTCCTATCTCAACCAAAATTATTAATCCTTTTTTTTTTCCTGATGCAACATCATTTTTTTGACTCTTTAAAGAAGTGAATATGCAAGTGCATTTTCTTTCTCTCTCTTTTATCAATTATCATTGTTATTTTACCATTAGTATTATTTTTGTTTATTTCTTCTGCCACTATGTGTGTGTTGATATGTGTAAGGGTATTTAAGATTTTTTTGTTCACATTTTTGTATTGCTATCTTTATTCCATTAAAGATTGTTGGGCATAATTTTGATGTGAACTGTTCTTTTATTAGATTTTTTATTTTATTTATTTTATTTTTTGTATTTGTCTATAATAAACTATATAATTTTTGTATGTTCATTAATATTTAAGAATATAACAATATATCAAAGTGAATAATTTTGTATTCGATATAAACTATGGTTAATATATCAATACTGCAATTCAGCCTCCCAAGTAAAATTTGCTAGCTACGTCCCTGGTTTTAACCTCATTCTCAATGAAAGGCTTTAACAGCTGTGAATTCATATCATCTGTTACCACACTTTCTACAAGCTCAGTTACCCTCTCAATGTAGATGGGATTGGATGAAGAGAAAAGAGATTGGAAGTTGCTGCCATTTTGTAGATTGCCATTTTGTAGCCAGTTCACCCTAGATCGTTGCTGCCAATAGGCTTCTTCTTGCTCAAGCAAGATATTAAGCTCACTACGCAGTTTTTTAGCTTCATCCCTTTTAGTTTCATCATTCAGATCTTGTTCACATATTTGCAAATGAGCTTGTTTTCTTGCGAATGCATTTGGTCTAGCTTGCACCTCAGTTTTCTTCCAAGCTAACAATTGCTTTCTACATTCTTTAATTTTCTGGCTTAGGGTGAACATTTAGTTTGAAGCTCCATTTGTTTTCAAAATCAACAGGGCATGATCTGAGGTGATCGTTGAGACATGGAAAATTTTTGCTTCCTGGAACTTTTGTAGCCATTCTGGATTACCTACCCCACGGTTAAGCCTTGCAAAAACCAGCTCATCACCATCCCGTTGATTAGACCAAGTGAAAGGTGAACCGTGGTATCCCATATCAAGCAGGTTGCAATCACTCAAAGCATCATGGAATGCTTGAATTTGTGATTGGCATCGTTCATTCCATCCCAGTTTTTCTGACACATCTAAGATTTCATTGAAATCGCCCATCACCACTCAAGGAAATTGACTGTGTGTATGCAAGTGATGCAATAAATTCCCTGGTTCTGGCCTCTTTGACGTTGTTGGGTTGCCATAAAACCCAGTGAACCGCCACAAGCCCAAGTTTAGATCACATATCTCAGCGTCAATATGAGATGTTGAGTAACTTTTTACTGAAACCTTCACCCCATCACGCCACGTCAATGTGAGATCGACTCCCAAACAACCCACAAATTTTAATCGAACCCTTCATCTTTCCAATCTCTTTTTACTCAGACGCGTTTCCATGAGAAAAAGCATCTGGGGATCTTCAGATCTCACAAAATTGTGGAGCTCACGGACTGCTTGTGGTTTTCCAAGCCCACAAAAATTCCAAGATAAAATTGACATTGTGACAGTGGCAGAGAGACACAAACAAAGGTTGGGTGAGCACCGCCGGCGGCGGAGAAAGACCCTATTGCCATTTTGTAGCCAGTTCACCCTAGATCGTTGCTGCCAATAGGCTTCTTCTTGCTCAAGCAAGATATTAAGCTCACTACGCAGTTTTTTAGCTTCATCCCTTTTAGTTTCATCATTCAGATCTTGTTCACATATTTGCAAATGAGCTTGTTTTCTTGCGAATGCATTTGGTCTAGCTTGCACCTCAGTTTTCTTCCAAGCTAACAATTGCTTTCTACATTCTTTAATTTTCTGGCTTAGGGTGAACATTTAGTTTGAAGCTCCATTTGTTTTCAAAATCAACAGGGCATGATCTGAGGTGATTGTTGAGACATGGAAAATTTTTGCTTCCTGGAACTTTTGTAGCCATTCTGGATTACCTACCCCACGGTTAAGCCTTGCAAAAACCAGCTCATCACCATCCCGTTGATTGGACCAAGTGAAAGGTGAACCGTGGTATCCCATATCAAGCAGGTTGCAATCACTCAAAGCATCATGGAATGCTTGAATTTGTGATTGGCATCGTTCATTCCATCCCAGTTTTTCTGACACATCTAAGATTTCATTGAAATCGCCCATCACCACTCAAGGAAATTGACTCTGTGTATGCAAGTGACGCAATAAATTCCATGGTTCTGGCCTCTTTGACGTTGTTGGGTTGCCATAAAACCCAGTGAACCTCCACAAGCCCAAGTTTAGATCACATATCTCAGCGTCAATGTGAGATGTTGAGTAACTTTTTACTGAAACCTTCACCCCATCACGCCACGTCAATGTGAGATCGACTCCCAAACAACCCACAAATTTTAATCGAACCCTTCATCTTTCCAATCTCTTTTTACTCAGACGCGTTTCCATGAGAAAAAGCATCGGGGGATCTTCAGATCTCACAAAATTGTGGAGCTCACGGACTGCTTGTGGTTTTCCAAGCCCACAAAAATTCCAAGATAAAATTGACATTGTGACAGTGGCAGAGAGACACAAACAAAGGTTGGGTGAGCACCGCCGGCGGCGGAGAAAGACCCCCAAGGGTGGAGAAGAAAATCCTCACGAAGGTGGGGAGAGACACCACATAGAGGTGGTAGAAAAATCCACACAAATGTGAAGAGAGACACACAGATGCAGAGGAAAACCCACAGAGGGGCGAAGAAGAGACCCACCACAGGAGTGGAGAAGAAAACCCACACAAAGGTGGTGAGAGACAAGGGATTGGAAAACTATAGCTTACCGTATTTATTAGCTTTTAAGACAAATCAATAATCACACAACTCCTGACAAAAATTTAAATGACTCGGGAATTTCACAACCTATAAAACTAAACTGGATTTCTGATCTGCAATGAGCAACTAAGTTGGACTAAATGACCCCTAAATCTAAATGGGCTATGAGACCCACAAACAAGTAGGATTTTCCATGGAGTAATTCTTTCATTTGGTTGGGGGGATAGAATTTGGAAAAGATGGAAAAGTGAAAAATAGAAAAATTTAAGTTTTTCTTGTATATGTTTGGTTGGGGTTGAAAAAGTGTAGAAGTGAAAATTTCTTTTGTTTGATTAAAAATAAAAATGAGATGATAAGAAATAGTGTTTGTCTAAATTTACTCCTATGCCTCTCCAACCAAAAAAAAAAAAAAATAGTTTGTAAGAAAAAAGACTACTGTTAAAAAAATTTTGAAAGTTTAAGCTTGAAAAAGGGGGGAAGAGAGATAGAGAGAGAGTAGACCAACATGAAGGAGGAAAGAGAGGCAAATAGGCAATTTCTCATATAAAACCCACCTTCTTCTCAATCTGATGAGAAAAAAAATAGGGGTATAATCGGTTCAGTTTAGTAAGTTTTGAGTGTATTTTTTAAGTCGAACATATTGGTCAGCTTTTAGAAATCTCGACCAAAACAAGTCAAAATTGTTTAAATCCCAATCAATTTCAAGGTGTATCAGCTTCAGATCAGTTCAGTCGGGTTCGATTTTTACCTTTGTTTTTAAAAAGAAAAATACTACATTCACAACATTTTTACAACAAATTATAAGTGTTTAGTTGTTATTGGTTCAAATTTAAACGTAACACTAAGATTACTTTTTTGCCCCAATAATAACAACCAGTAACAACCTGTCACTTAAGATTTATTGTAAATATGTTGTGGACATATTATTTCTCTTTTACAAATAAATAAATAAAATTTTGTTTGAGCCTCATTGTTTAGTTAGGCCTTGTGAACGACTAAATTTCTCGGTTCGAAATAAGTCAAACAAGTAAAATAGTGTCACAAATGCGAATTTGTATTGAATATATGTGTGGTACAATTCTCTGTAATTACAAAAGAGTGATCTTCTGATTCGATCTCCTTGAAAGATTTGTTAATTGGATTTGTGGTAATGTGATTTTCACTTGAACACAAAGTATCCTTCAATTTGGTTGAAAGATGGATCGAAGATTGTTGAAACGGAATTACAATGAATCTCTGGTATGAGCTTGTTAGAAATCCTTTGTTCTTCACGTTCTTCGTGTTCTTCGTGTGTTCTTCGTGTTCTTGGTGCGTTCTTTGTCTTCGAAGGTTTGTGGTGGAAGTTCTTCGGGGCTTTAGAGGCTTGATCCGTAGAGCTTCGCTGATTTATGATTTGTTGAGGTTTCTGGAGGCTTTTGAGTTTGATTCCAGTGAACTTTGAGATTTAGGAATATGATTTGGATGATTCCTCTTTGAATGTTCTTCGTACTTGAAGGTTTGTGGTAGAAGTTTTTCGGGGCTTTAGAGGCTTAAATCCGTTGAGCTTCACCAATTTATGGTTTGTTGAGGTTTCTGGAGGCTTTTGAGCTTGATTCCAGTGAACTTTGAGCTTTAAGAATATGATTTGGATGATTCCTCTTCGAATGTTCTTTGTATTCGAAGGTTTGTGGTGGAAGTTTTTCGGGGCTTTAGAGGCTTGATCCGTAGAGCTTCACTGATTTGTGATTTGTTGATGTTTCTGGAGGCTTTTGAGCTTGATTCCAGTAAACTTTTGGATCTAGGCGGATGATTTTCCTTCGAATGTTCTTCGTATTCGAAGTTGAAGTTCTTGAAGTTCTTGGAGGCTTTAGAGCTTGGTTTCGGCAGAGTTTCTGGACTTCTGAGTGCTTCAAATGGCTTGGTGTCCTCTCCTAATCTCTTGATCTCCTCCTTAGATCTCCTTCTCAGATCTCCTTCCCAGATCTCATCCCCCCAGCTCTGATCCCCCCTCCAAATGCCTTAGGAAGGCTTCTATTTATAGGAGTTTAGGGGTAGGTAAGCGACACGTGGCAGAGTCTGATTGGTGACACGTGGCAGCACTTGATTGGTCCGCTTATGTCATCGCTTGCACGTGCTGACTGATTGTGTCATCGCTTACACGTGCGAGACTGCTTATGTCATCACTTACACGTGCTGATGCATGATTGGTTCTTGTATGACACTTGGCGAATTTCTGTTGGCTTCTGAATAGCAATAGTAAAACCTAGCAGTAGCATGTGGCGCTTTGTAATTGGCTGCATTTTGTGGACTTGGTAGTGTGACGTGTCAGCTTGTGATAGGTCAGGAATTTTCCTTCTCTACAAATGCCCCCTCGAGACTCGTTCACACACACAGTTTCAGAGTGTAGTGTGAGAATGAGTTTCGAAAACAGACTTTTACTCTTGGCTCTTCAAATGAAGTGATTGAAGGTGGCAGAGCTTTTATCAGGATGAGATAATTTCCGAGGAGTAGACCCACCCATATGAAAGGATCTGGTAAGACCGAAAAGGGGTCTGCCTGTATTTGAATGTACTTGCATGACCGAGCCTTCTCAGCAGAGATTAAGTTGAAGTAACTTCAGAAGAGTGTTTTTGGATTGTTGGCGGCGATCACATGGTGTAGAAGATGAGGAAGATGCGAGGATGGTGGTTGGGTACAGCATGCGGAGCCATGGGGCTAGCCTCGTGTTTTTAAGAACCGCTGGTGAAGTTATATCAGAAGAGTATACTTCGGATTACGGCGAGGCCATGTGGGAAAGTGGTTGAGTGCGCTTGCGTCATCGTTTTACCCAGGTTGAGGTAATTTCAGAAGCTTATGGATTCTGGAGATGACGGTGTTGGTGGTGAAGAAGACGGGGATGAAGCAAAGCGAATGGGTGAAACATACGCCACCATGGTTCTGATCCTGTATGTCGGGAACCCTATGGTATAGGTGTTTCTAGGAGATACACCTTTGAAAATGGGATGGCTGTATGTTTGCATGGGTTCTGACAGTAGGTCATCGAATGTGCGTGCGTAATGGGACCATACTGACAGACGTTAAGTTGAAGTAATTTCAGAAAAGTTCATTCTGAAATACTTCAAGTTGAATTTAAGTTGGAGTAATTCCAGAAAGTGTGTTTTAAGGTACCAGCAACGATGACCTCTGGATCTCACGTCGATGGAATCATGGAATATGGCTTTGGTAACCATTTACCAGCCCCAAAAGCTGAATTCTGATGAACTGGTGCCCCGGAGGTCGTCTCAAGTGTTGGATGAAAGACAATTTGTAGGATACCCCAACACTTTTTACCATCTTCACCTATTGACACTTGTTGGGAAAGCACAACAAAGTGAAAGATGGAGCTAACTTGTGATTCTGGTCCTAAAAACCAGCCAAGTTGCTGTTTGTTCCGAACCGCTGCTTCTGTTGGAAGGCCAAACAATTGGAGAGAGACTACAAAAGCCCTGAGGTTAGGAACAGGTGTCTCTGCTGGACTTGGATTTCCTGGCCAACCAAATCTGAAGAAGCATGGAACCACATGCAGGCCTTGTTATGAATAACTTTATGGACACGTGGTGTTAGGTGGGAGAAACAAAATTTGTTTGGATCTCAAAACTACAATGATGCTGTGAAGAGGGTTTCTCCGACCATGGAGGGTCGATTTCAAACTGATTTGAAGTGATATTGGTTGCTGAGTGTTGAGAATGATGAAGCCATAGTGAGAAATGGCTTGAGAAGGAGGACTTGAAAATTTGAAAGAAGCAAATCTTCATTTCATGACTCAGTGTGTTTTTTTTTTTCTGGATGAGTTTTGATGAATCCGGCCCTCTATTTATAGCGAGAGAGACGAAGAATGGTGAGATGGAGTAGTTAGAATGGCGGATGGAATTTTTGGTGAGACCTGGATGAGATAGATTCGTAAGAATGTAGGCTAGAGATGAACCGAATGGTAGGTGGGAATGTTTGGCACTCGAAAGGGGAGGTAGGTTGAATGTTCGGCACGAAGGGGAATGGTAGTTGGACGGATGACCCGATGTATTTCAATTCAAGACACACTTGTGAGAGTTCATCTGTACTTTGAAAGGAAGCCTTGATGAAGTCTGGAGAATAACCTTGAGGGGATCCAAACTAAATGGATGAATCTCGAAATCTTTGATCATTGGAGCTTTAGTTTTGGACATTGTCAGTACTTCGGAGATGTGGGTAGATTGGTGATTCTCAAGTATGCGAAAAACTGAGCAAGACAAGTACTGGCTGAAAATCTTGACTTTGGCTTCGAATTCAACACAAAAATCAACTAGCTTGGAATTGAGTTATTTGTGCAATTTTGAGTCTCAAATGATGGAACGGACTCCAAAATTGAATGTACGCGAAAAATTGAGCAAGATAGGTCCATCTTAAAAATTTTGACTTTTGGTCAACATTTACGCAAAAGTCAACTTTTTAGAAATTGGTCACGTTTGCACAATTTTCGAAGTTCGAATGAAGAAACGGATTCCCAAAATCGGAATGTACTCGAAAAATGAGTGGGACAGGCCGTCTTGAAAATTTTGACTTTTGGTCAAGTCAAAGGTCTGACTTGGTCAAAGTCCTTTTTTTTTTTTTTTTTTGGGCGGTTTGGACCGGGTCGGATTTTCGGGTCGGTCCGGGTCAAATGGGTCAGACTTGCGGGTCGGTCGGGTAGATGACGTCATGCCATGACGTCATGCAATGAGGGCGTGCCTACGGCGCGAGTCAAGCGCGTGGCGCGTGGGATGATAAGCCGCGCGGTGCAGCGCGTGAGAGCTGAAGGGAGGCGCGTGGGAAGCGCGTGAACCTGCGCAGTGAACTGCGATTTTCTGGCGGCGCGTGGAGGGCGCGTGGCTCGTCGTTTGGGCCTGAATTTTCGGCAGTTTTGTCAGATCATGAGGCCGTAAATACCTGCTGGTTTTGTTTGTTTTCTGAAATTGGTGAGCCTATTTGCACAGTTTGAAGAACTGAACCCTTGACGCATCGCGAGTACTTTGGGGCGCGTGGTGGCGCGTGGATGCGTTTGTGGTCATGATCCTTCTGGGTTTTTTAGATCGAGGGCCGTTGAATTTCTTAGGTGATCAGTTTTGTAAAATTTCTCGGATTTGTCACAATTCTGAACTGAGAAACGCCTACGGGTTGTGGACTTGTTTTTTGGCCACGCGTGGCGGTCCGTCGCGACTCTACTGTGTACGTCTTTTCTGGGTTTTGTTGCTTGAAGTCCTTAGAAGATTTGGTGGGTTGATTTTTTGTAAAATCTTGTCAGAAGCTTTTAGAAATTTGGACAGCAGGTTAGTTGGTATTGTTGGAATTATTGCATTTTGGTCTGGTGCCATTTCTGACATTGCTTGACAATCCAGCAAGGAATGGTTCCAAGTAATTACTGAACGTCTTTGCGCTGAATATTACCTTCTATCTTCAAAATTCCATGCAGCCTTCCTTGACTTGGAGTGCATTTGAGTTTGCAAAATCTGACTTTGAACTCCATAAACCTCTCTATATAAGGCCATCCGGGCATGAACTAAATTATACAAGTAGAGTTTCTGTAAGTAGCATAATACTCTGAAGTGTAGAGAAATTATGCCTTCTCTTCCTTCTCTTTTCCTTCTTCTTTCTCTATTTTTTTTTTTTTTTTTTTTTTTTTTTTTTTTTTTTTTTATGACAGGCTAGAGATTACAATTAAAGCTCTCTCTTTCTCTGATTTTTTTTTTCTTCTCTTTTTTTTTTTTTTTTTTAAATTTATTTAGACGTGTTGTGAGATTTTCTTCTAACAAGTTTTTTTTTT